>NC_087221.1:4017953-4032953 GCF_015104395.2 Macrobrachium nipponense | reverse complement strand
GAATGAGATTTTTTCCCTTCAGATACTACAGAAGAAACATTTACGAGGTGACCAGGAATGGGCATGTCACAGTAAACGTGTGGGGCTGGATCTTCTTACATTGTATGGATGATATCACCAGGGTTGAGTGGAGGTTCACTGGTGAAAAATACATTGAAATTCTTCAGGATTTCTAACTTCTTTCACTTCAACAGCGGAATTATTCCTCACCACCTGCTCCTGTCATTTTCATTCACGACCGGTGCCCAATCCATACGGCCAGAATAGTCCAGGAATGGTTTCAATGTCGAGAGGATCTGCAGTTGCCTAACTGGCCAAGTAAGGATACAGACATGAACCCCACTGAGAATATTTAGGCTAATTTGGTAAAATGTTGGGAGCCTGAGAGGGAGAGGAGACCAGATCAACTTATGGACCACTGGGAACACAATGGAAGCTCTTCCACAACCGACCACAGATCGTCAGAAACCATGAATCTTCTATGCCTAACAGATTGCAAGAGGTGATCTAGAAGGAAGGTGGCTGGACACCTCACTAATATTAAAAAATAAATGTAAAAATTGAGTATGTATATTTGGATTACCCCATGGCTTCCGCTGAACTTCCATGTCGTATGATGTAAAAAAAAAAATAAATAAATAAACAGACCTATGCATATCGTTTAGCTCCAGGTCATGATTATTATATTTTATTTATTAGAAAGGTGAATTTGATATTTTAAAGGAGTTCAAAATCTAAAGGGAATTAAGCTATCCTGATTTTTTCTTTAAAAATTATCTGAAAAGAGAACCCTCGGCCAATATCATCAAACTACATTTCTTCAAATAGCTCTTTCCACAATGGACAGGTAAATGACTGAAGGGGCTGTTTAACAATAGAGACGTCTGTCTCTTATCCTCACACGAATGATGATAAGAACGAAAAGAATTTCTGTCCGTATGACATTGAAAATGTATCACAATTAACATATTAGAAAATATATAAGCCAAGTAGATATATTTATCCATATCATGTAATAATTATTGTAATGAACGGAGTGTAGGGAATAACCTCTACAGTATATTCAAGAGGGAATACAAACCCAACCATGAATACATGAAACCTCTGAATATCAACAATTTTTTATCATTAGCAAACGAATTAAGTTTACCATATGGGAATGGTTAAAAGTTTGCACCAAGTTTGGGAGTCCTTCACTTTCCATTACACGTTGTGGAATTTTCTCTGTCCCTAGTAGTTTCATTTTGATTCCTCAGTAACGTCTAGTCTCTCTCTCTCTCTCTCTCTCTCTCTCTCTCTCTCTCTCTCTCTCTCTCTCTCTCCTTTTCATTCTATATGTATTTACAAGAGAGAGTGAGTTTTTTAACCAATCCTTCTTCTTGTTAAATGTTGTATTCAGAAAATCTACAGTACTATAATAATATTAGGATAAACACTAAAAACACGCAGCCATTAAAGATAAACAAGAAAATATTTCAAGTGGAGCTTTTCGTTAGCCATACACTCTATCCAGGCCCACCTTACCCATACCCCTAGTCCCCCACCCATTTCAGTTGTAGCAAAGCCAGGCTGAGGACATCGGTACAGCAAAAGCAAGAAGCTTGTCAGTTTCAATTACATTTTAGAATTCCAAAACCTGTAAGACGGCTTAACAACAAGAACTTAATCCCCGACACCACTCCCCCCGCCCCCCGAAAAAAATATATACGATATATTAGTTTTTAGTCAAGATAGAGGGTGTTCATGACATATCAAAACTGCATAATTAGTGCAGTGGTATTTCTAGATGACATGTCACTTTAAACTAGCTAATATGAGAGAGAGAGAGAGAGAGAGAGAGAGAGAGAGAGAGAGAGAGAGAGAGAGAGAGAGGAGCTAAGGTGTCGGACACTTAAAACACGTTCACTGATTTTTTGGCTATGTTCAATGATATGCTGCTGCCCTTCTGTTTATAGCTTCCTATTATATTATTGGTAGGAAACGCACTGCAACCGATACTATAAACTTGGCTTACGTGATAAGGTTAAAATTTCCTGTTATGATGTTCGTGATTCTCTGCAAAAGCAATATAACTCTAACATTTTGATCAATTTTAAGTATTGCGTAATGACTATGACCGATATATAATAACAGACACGGTGGCAAGATAACGCCTTAGACGAAAGTTAAATGGAACCTTAATAAACAAACTTATATTAAAAGTGACACACTAATCTTAGTGTGTCTTTCTCCAACCATACCTAATGACTCCTCCCACTGAAAGAATTCCAGAGCTTATTGGTGGAACTCTTGCTTAGAGAGGAAGAGTCCTCCCCCCCCCCCCCCATCCCCCCTAGTAAACACTGTTACCATATAATTTTTCGAAGTCCCCCAAGAAGGTGTACCAGGGAAACCTGTGTCCAACTGTACTTAGTAGGCTTTAAGGTCCTTAGAAATGGAATGCTCATGCACTATTGATCTCCCGACAAACCAGGCAGAACAACAGGAAGTTATAATCTCAAGACCTGAATCATGGAGGTGAAAGACATCTCCTAGACGCCAACAGCTAGTGTTTAAATTGTCATAATGTACCTTGTGATAATCCAATTTTGCAATGAGATTAGCAATTAATACCGAAATGACAATATTTCGAAAATGTGTATTTTTAAATTTCACGTATGACCAGTGCAGGCAATAGCGCACAGTCAGGTAGTGGATGGTGTGTGGCATGTTGGAACAAGAGGCTGGAATAGTACAGATATCTCTAAGGTAAACTCACTTGCTCGCACTGTGAAAGAAGTAAGATTAGATCAGTGCTTATTTGGGATTTTTGCAAGTTTGGCTGTAAGTCAACTCTAAAAGTATGCCTGCCAAACAACCAAGCAAGTCTATTGCTGGTCCAGTGAAAAAAAAGACATTCCATCACTTTGGAACGGAAAATGAAAATGATCAACCAGTGTGCAGCAGGAATGACAATCTTGGTAATTGCAGTCAACAATATCCATCATCTTTAAGACAAGGGACGATAATAAATGCTATAAAGGTATCCACTTCAGTTACTCTGGCAATTATATTAAAGAAGAGAATATAGCATTTAGAAGAAATAGAGTAGTTATAGGTTACATGGATGGAGGCTCAAACACAAAAGCCTCTTGACCATTCAAACAAAGGCTTTCATGCTTTTCGATAAACCAAAGAAAAAAATATGATGATAACCACAATATATGATCATCATTGATGATGGGTACATGTCAGAGCAAATCTTTAATGTTAACAAAACAGGACTGTATTCGATGCCCTGGTTCCAGGTATACAAAGATCAACTGACTCTTCTGCTTAGGGGAAATGTGGCTAGGTATAAACTCAAGCCATTTATGACTTATCACTATGAAAATCTGAAGGCATTAAAAAGAATTGACAAGCAAACACTTCCAGTGCTTTACTGTCATAATCAGAAAGCATGGATGCCTTCAATGCTGTTCGAAGACTAGTTTATACATTGCTTTATTCCAGAAGTAAAAGGTTATTGTGGGGAAAACAACATCCCCTTCAAAATTCTGCTGATTCTAGACAATGCCCTCTGCCACCCTCAGCACATTGGAGATATTAACAAGAAGGTAAAAGCTGTGCTTCTGCCAACAACACAAGTTCTCTCATACAACCCATGGATCACAGCCCTGTGGCTATGTTCAAGTCATATCTTTGGAACACGTTAGCTCAGCCTGCTCAGGCTGTGGACAACGAGGAGGAATATCTCAGAACTCTCTGGAAGAAATTCTGTGTTCTGAACTCCATTATGAATATTGGAAGGGTGTGAAGGAGGTAAAAAAAAAAGTATGTAAGAATGGGATGGGATTTGGAAAAATGTGTTAGAAGTGTATGTGAACTCACTTGAAGGTTACGATAAGGATGAAGAAGTTATGGCAATTAGTATAGAGATCTTTTGACGCTTGGCTGAAAGAAGCCAGTCCAAGCTCACCTTTCATTTAGGCATAACTTCCTACCTACCATGTCCTGAACTCGGACCGTGTCCTTTCATCCTGGCAAATTCACACTTGCTATGAGGTCTCAGCCGATCTGGGCTACAAGTCGCCCCTAAGTTGTTAAAGAAAGGCATACTAGAGCATCTAGTTCAATTGCAATAGTGCAATTTGCAATATTGGATTACCCAGTAAGTCTGTAATTAACAAATGAGTACCAGTTCCTGTTTCCCTCAATAAATTTCTCTTTTCCTTTTCAAGATTTCATCTCCCAAAGTAAAATCCCTAAATGAAAACTAGTAGTTGTGTTCCCTACATGAACATAGAGTAAGTCATCCCACCATTGTGATAGTTCATTGCAAGTGAGAAAATCTTTTATGCAAGAATTCCAATCTGGGAAATCCATTTCCAGAGGTGTGTTATCTTGTCGCTTGCATTCTGCCGCCGCTCATTCCCGTGAGAATTTGTCTTACAAGATTATTGATTCAACCTTGCTACAAGTAAGCCCGGCTTCTGAAACTGAGTTATAGAGACCCGATCACGAGCCCTGGGCTCAACCTACGAATTACCACTGTGTAAAATAATTATTTTGCATTCTGAAAGCCAGTTAACTGTAAACTTGTTGTAAGATTCTTTTTCCACTTTTTTGGCTGGATTGCATACCAGCCAGCATTTATTCTACTTTTTTAAACTGTGTGGGATAAAGTAATTTGATGTAATTACTGCCTTTCCTGGCAACCTTCCTTTATTTCAAATGCAATCAGTAAGAAAGTTCTTTCTATCGTTGTTTTACACTTGCGTACATATTTGATTCTGGTTCAGTGATCCATTAGGGGCACACTGACCGCAGATTTTCGTGAAATTATCGATTTTTAGTGTGTGTGTGTGTGTTTGCATGTGTGTATGCTTGTATGCATGTGCGTATGCATGTATGTGAAGGTATAGATGCTTCAGTTTAAAGGTTTTGTATGTAATATGTGAGGGTAAGTGATTTCCAAATATCAAAATTATTGCATTTACAATGAAAAAGGAATTTATGTAAGACAGGAGCATACATGAACAACAACTCTTACTATAGTTTCCAAACTAACTCTGTATTTGCCAACTGAAGGGGTGGAAAAAATTGCAAAAAGTTTTTTATGAAGTAAAGCCTCTTCATATATTTACAATTTCCTTTACCTTATTCATATCTTTACCACTGTCAACATGTTGGGAGGTCTTGATTTCAGCCATATTTATAGGCATTAAAAGGTTACTCTAAATCTGGGTGACAGAATTTGAAGAAATATGATACATGAATTTGTTCATGAAATTCCTAAGGGAATCCTCACTATTTGCAGACAAGTAATTAGGCACACTCGTTATAAACAATTTCATTTTCGGTGTTGGAGATGCCTACCATCGAGTGGAGTACTGGTGACATTTTTATAATTTTCTATGTTTATCCCCCATGTATAATACATTCATGGATTCATTGGTTGCAGTTAATTTGTTCACACTCGAATAGGTTTGGTTATGTTCTCTAATGTGTTTCATTGTCTTGCAATGTAGACTGATATTAAAATCAGTCATTCAGTGAATAAATAAACATTTCCATAAGCGCATGAAAATCTCTGGTTGTTATCCAAGTGTATGACTGCATTAGAAAAGGTTCAGCTTTATTTCCAGAAGCATTTGTGTGTGTATGTGAATGGTGAACAGTAAGCAAAATCTACATAAGAACCTTACTATAGAATTGCGATGGAATCCAGCCACCACATGGAAATATATGACAGGGAAGCAGGTTATCTTTCAAAATCAATCCAATTCTTTAAATCTGACCTCTAGTCCGAGGTACCAAAATGAACGTATCATTGAATCCGAAGAAGTGAACTGGGCATCTCTCTCTCTCTGAATTGTTGTCAATTTTTTTTTCTTTTCTAATCTTTGTTTTATTCTTAGGTTAGAAATAAATTTTGCCCAGGATGAAAGCACTTTACATTCTAGGTTTAATTAAGACAGGACGTATATCTGAACAAAATAAAATGCTTCGATTAATAATTTAATTAACATATTTTTTTCCCAATTAATATAAGAAAAAGAAAGACAATAATTCTAAATAGAACTTTGAGGGTTGAAAAATGACAGCGATGCTTTGGTTCTATTTGCAGAATCAAAAAATGTCAAACATTCATTGCATAAAACGCTGTTATGATAGTCATGTTTGTTTTCACATAATAGGTCTTCGGAGCAACATTTCAAAGTCGGAATGGAAAGATGATAGAGATAGACTTCATTCAAAATTTCTTGCAAAAATTGGCATGCCATCAAATTCTATGGAGAAAGTTTTATGTTCAGAAGATAACGGCATGGGTTTTGGAGTTCCTACCCACTATTATCAATAAAAAAATCAGAGATACAATGTTAATAATCTTCGTTTTGAGTTCTCATCTACTTGGAGTAAGAGAAAAATGGATGAAGCTTAGTTAGTTTCAACAGAAAAAAAGATGGATATTATGATACTCAGTTAGACGAAATTGAAAAGAAGAATAAAGATTAATCATGTCTATGCCAGCTGACGACACAGGGCTAAGGAATAGGTAGCAGAGTAGTCTCGGTAAGACTGTGGACAAATAAAAAGATTTCGTATGTGCAACTTTGAGGATTTTATTGCATATATTGTCAGTGGCAGATAAAGAAACTATAGTAGTGAGCAGTGTCAAGTATTGACTAAAATAGCATAGAAAGAGTATTTTTGGAGAGTCTAATCTGCTCCGGGCTGGGTTTGGAGAATACAAAAGGATGGATATATATACTGTGATTTGAACGCAAAGGTGACAACAGAAGTGGATAGGTTGGTTGATATGGAGTTACTGTGTTTGAGAATAGGTTTTTATGGTTTCCAAAAAAAGTTATCTTATACATAATCTACAAATAGAAAATAACGGAGAATTATTTTTTGATACATGTTATTAGAGAGGGTAAAAAGCTAATGATGGATAAACGATGGGAGTACGAATGGCAGAGGGTATATCTGACCATTTTGTTGAATAAAAGGTTAAAATAGATAAGAGTTATGATTTTAGTAGAAGGGGTAGATATAGATTAGCATATGTAATTAAGACAGGTATGGCAGATATGAAGAAAAATATTGAAGCATGCCAAAGAAAAGGGAGCAAATATGTGCTAGGATTTAGGTCACAGAAATTTAAGAATACGTTCATGATGAAAAACTCCATGATGTGATCATAGAGTCAGTAACGCTTGTGGCTACAGGACAGTAGTTTAGGTATATAATTACATAGCTTACATCTAGATAGAAGTTGAAGTCATGGATAAGATAATCAAGAAAGTGTGAGAGTAAAGCAGGTTACTTTGAAAGCTGGAAAAGAAATGCAATCAAATAATTTTGGTGGTTAAAAGTGTCTCTGCATCAATATAATGAAGACTGAAGGAAACATGAGACAAAGGATCTCAGAATGCAAATTAGAAATATGATATATGCAGACTCACTCACAGAGGAGAAATCAGGACTTCAGTGAAGTTACCGACCAGGCCAACAAGCGAGGTATAAGTTGATACCGATTCTAACCTAACAAATCACTGTCGAACTCAGGTATTTGTAATTAGAATCGATATCCACTCACCTCTATCATGTTAAACAAGTAATACGTTTTCCACACATAGCCACATTATGAATTTTTATCACACCACCGTGATTCATATACATGCTTATAACTACAAATGTGCCCTCGAACGAGAGGGCGAAATTATCAACTAAAAAAAATCCCCTTTATGGAGGAGTGATGTAGTGGTTGCATTTGACAATGATCTCAAAGGTCGCTTGTAAAAGAGAGAGAGAGAGAGAGAGAGAGAGAGAGAGAGAGAGAGAGAGAGAGAGAGAGAGAGAGAGAAGGTGAGAGTGGCTGTTTGTTTTGGTTGTTATCTTGTTAGATAGTCTGTGTTCGTTGGAGGCAATAGGAAGGGTTTGATGTTTTGTGTATTTGCTATATTGTGTTTTATGTTTATTTGTTGTTGTTAAGATAGTATGGGAAAGATTTGTGTCTGTGGTTTTCTGTTTTGAGAGAGAGAGAGAGAGAGAGAGAGAGAGAGAGAGAGAGAGAGAGAGAGAGAGAGAATGGTATATGGGTAGTTAATAAATGAACTACTTGTTGGAGGGCGATTGGGTTCGTCTATGGATGATGAGGAATGCAGAGAGGGAATGAAAGGGGAAGTGAAAGTGGGCAAACAGCGGATGGTCGAGAAGATGGATGGGAAGTTGGGATTGATGATGAATACTGTGCAAGACTTGATGAAGGGACTAATTGTGGCGGAAGCTGCCGGAGGTAGGCTTCCTGGGCCTTGTGATGGGCCAGGAGTTGTGAAGAAAGTGAAAGAGAGGTTAGATGAGAGTACGAGTGATGAGGATGATGTGGTTATAAGTGAACACAAGAAAGGAAAGACACAGGACAAAGGTGGGACTGAGGACAAGGGTAAAAAGGGGGCTGACAGAAAAAAAAAAAGACTAGGGGAAAGAAGGTTAGTCAGGATGACAGGAAGAGACAAGGCTGAAGACATTGGGGAAAGGGCTGAGAGTAAGGAACAGGATGAGAGTGATTTGGATAGTGGTAAATGGGAACAAGTTGGCAAGAAGAAGAATGGTAAGAAGGGTGTGGCTAAGAGTATGGATGTCAGTATGGAAGTGTATTCATTGTATTCAGAAGAGGTTAAGAAGAATCAGGATGGAAATAGAGGAAGGGAGAGTGAGAGTGAGCGAGAAGTACGAAAGACTGCATAAATGAGAGAGGTACCCCGATGTGCAAGGTGTGTGGAATATGGGAGTTGAGAGATATGGAACTTTTTCAAAGGTTATGAGAAGCATTGCATAGCAAAGTATGGGGACCAAAAGAGAGTTTGGGTTAGGGAGTTAGGAGATTTTTTTGACTGGGTATTTGTTAAACATGTATGGGATAATGATGAGTGTAGGAGATGTGTCATATGAAAATGTTAAAACTAGGATCATGGAACAGGCTAGGAGGGCAAAGAGTAGTGTTAGGTTAGGAGGCAGAATGATTTTGAGGAGGCAAGAATGAATGTTGGTGAGTCATCACCTAAGTATGTATGTCGGTTAGAGACGTTAGCTAGAAAAAAGTTTGGGGACATCAGAATAAATGAGTGTAAGGAGAAAATGAGATGAAGACAAATGAGAGGTAAACATGGAATGATACTTTAAGAGATAGCTGAGGATTATGAGCTAGATAGGTGTATGAAAGAGAGCAGAAGTGTCAGCATTAGGACCAAAGTAAATGAGGGTATGCCTGAGTTTAAGAGCTATAGGGATGGAGTTTTAGAAGGGCTGAGAAGAATGGCAGAGCAAGTGGTTGACAGAGCGTTAGAGCAAGTAACGTAAGTATGGTGAAACCTAAGAGTGATAGAAGTGCAAGTGTTGGAAGGTTAGGGTCAGTTAGCTGTGAGCTAGAGCAAAAGTGTTATAGAAAAGGGAAACTAGGGCATAAGAAGAATGAAAGCCGGTGGGCATTAGGAGCATGTTTCGGGTGTGGGAAGACAGATCATTTAGTTAGTGAATGTCATAGAGATAGGGACATTAAATGTTATATATGTGGGCATACAGGGTATATAGCTAATGGATGTTGGGGTACTCGTGTGAATATGGTTTATGGCAACTGAGGGAAGAATGAGCATTATGCCAAGATGTGTAAAGACCAGCATGTGAAGTGTGCTGAATGTGGAATGGAAGGTCATGTAACGAGCATGTGTAGGCGAAAGAGGATGAGTCTGGCTGGGAATTCAGGAAACTACGAGTTAAGGGGATTCAGTTCGGTGGGTACTCTAGTGTATGTGTAAGTGATTACATAATAAAAATATGGAATATATAAAAGACTAAAAAAAGAGGTCAACCAGATTGCTTGCAGGAATGTGATCAGACCAGAGACGCTAAGATGACGTATACAATAAGGTAGGCCGTCAACTGTGGTCATTCATTTGTTTTGAAACATTAGTCCAAGCTCCCCTGCTTGAGACAACTACCGCGACCTATAATTCAACCGGCTTACGTGATCTGTAGTGTGTCTCATTTGTATGTATGTTCATATGTTCGAGCTACTGTCTGCTTCCTTTATGACTTGTAACCGAGATGGTAGACAAAATAGAGTTAGCCATCATCATTGGCAGACCTGTACCTCTTTACCTAAGCTTCATCATGTAGAACAGAATTAGCCATCATCATTGGCAGAAGCGATCAAGCCATCGTCATTAGAAGACCTGTACAATCATACCTGATCTTCACCATGTAATCTCAGAAGAATATATGTATTTTTATACTTCGTGTTTTCTACTAGAAACCTCACATCATTGCCGAATCATCATGAGTTTAACACATCGTCGTCATAACCAAAGAAGATAATACCGACTTCGTAAGTGATCTACAAACCCCAAGACACTCCAATGAATATGGAAGTGCATAACCAACCGACTTAGCGTAAGATTGTCGCAAGTCTAACATTACCTCATAGGGCGCCTTATTATACAAGGCAACAGCCCTAATATTGGTGGCAGATTACTAAAAGAACTCTACAATGTCTTCCGAAGAAAAACCAGAATAATGAAGTATCATATCAGAAGTCTACGACGACGAAAGCAACAGATTCTTCAAGCAACTTAGTATCATCGTTTAGTGAGCGACTTCAGAAAACCACAATAACTCTTCAACGTCTTCCGAAGTATAACGAATTATGTATCATATCAGAAGTCAACGACGACGAAAGCAACAGATTCTTCAAGCAAATTAGTATCATCGTTTAGTGAGCGACTTCAGAAAACAACGAGAACTCTTCAACGTCTTCCGAAGAATAACGAATAATGTATCATCAGAAGTCAACGACGACGAAAGCAAGAGATTCTTCAAGCAAATTAGTATCATCGTTAGTGAGTGTCTTCAGTAGTGAATAACTTCAAGAAACAAACCCGACGTGTCTTCTTCCTACGGCGACGCAAGTTTCGTCTCTCATTAGAATCATCCAAGAAAACATCGTTTTATTGAGCGTTTCCAGCACTTCAAGAAATAAACCGGACCCGTCTGCTGCATCGGATCTTCAAGGGCTCGAATCATCCAAACAACGTGCACGGGGGAAACTCAAGCCAAACCAGGTCATCCGCTAAACAGAAGGAGGGCCAAGGCCGTGTGTTGTTATCGGAACACTGTGACTTCCCACAAAATCAAGCTAAGTACAACCTTTTTATTCATTTGGAGTAACTTTGAGTGTTTCCTTTGCAGGTCGAATTTCGTTATTCCTGTGGCTGAAGTTACGAGACATTCTTAATCTTACTTTTTTACTGAAATTATCTACATCATTGGGATGTCGCTACTGCGAGTTTCTATCTTTGAGTTTCTGTTTCCAGAAGTTCTACTGAAATATCATAATCATATACTGTGTTAATTTTATCATTTTGGGTGATTATTAATCCTTTACGTAACAAATCATATTAAACAGTGAATATGCGTTTACGCAGTGGACGTCTGTATTTATACAGATGCATGGATAGGGTCGTTAGGCACCGTAGTGATTAGAAAACACACAAAAACAAGTGGAACACCCATACAAATCAAGATAAATTAGAGGTAACACTATTTCGTGTCAGGACAATAAAGACTCCTGTGCAAAGTCCCAATCGTAGTTTCAGCCTTAAGTTAAGCGTAAAAAAAATTTAACCTCGATGACTCAACTTAACTTTAAAAATACGGCTGGATTGCAAGGAATAACATGTCTGTAAAAAACTTTCATTAGGCTAAATGACCTGACCAGGATCCCTCACTATTTCAAATTTTAGCAAAGAATGAAGTAAACAACAGCCCTAATATTGGGGCAGCGGTGGGATGATTTTATTCATCGCGAACGTATTCGTGTGGCTTAGGATGCAGAGAACAAGTATGAGGCCGAAATAGAACGTTGGACCCCGCCAGGCAATTTTCTCCTTGTTTTAACCATTTGGAATTGGCCATTTCATTTGGCTATAGGTGGTTGTCTGGAACTGTGTAATGGACGAAAAGTTGTTCGAACGCTAGTTAAATGTGTAGTAGTATAACCTCGGTCATGTATCCTATATATAAAGTATCATGTATCCTATATATAAAGTATCATGTATCCTATATATAAATGATCATAAATAACAGAGTCGAAATATATCTTTGCATGTATGCACTAGGAATCTATTATATAAATGATCATAAATAACAGAATCGAAATATATCTTTGCGTGTATGCACTAGGAATCGATTTAAAGTGCACATATATTGATCATAATTATATGAATCCTTATACATATGTATAAATAAATCAGGTAGCCTATAATCAATCTGTTACCTTTTATCTTACCAATAACTGCAGATATATAACAGTTAGCATAAAAATCAACGAATCAATCAGCATAAACATTAATGATTTTTATCAATTCATATATGAATTTTTATCAGTTAAAATATGATTTTTATCATGTTAATCTTTATTCTATGCGATTATCAGAGTACATTAGTATTTTCTGTAGCATATATATCTTAAAGAGATGAAGTGAAAAACTGTATCAGTATATATTACGTGATCACTATTATTTACAAATATTATCATATGCATATTATGTCTTATATCTTATACATGAATCTGTAATTGTGTACACCATGAATTTTTTTTACTTATAAGTATTTTCTATATATCTATATATATTCACATAGTGTCTGTATCAGACTCCTATAAGTCAAATGCAAGTCAAGCTTGAGTAATATTCAGTGGTTGGTTTTGGTAGCTGACCGAGCTTTTATGTAAGTGATTACATAATAAAAATATGGAATGTTATTCCATATATATAAAAGACTAAAACTGAAGAGGTCAACTAGATTGCTTGCAGGAATGTGATCAGACCAGAGACGCTAAGATGACGTATACAATAAAGTAGGCCATCAACTGTGGTCATTCATTTGTTTTGAAACATTAGTCCAAGCTCCCTGCTTGAGACAACTACCGCGACCTATAATTCAACCGGCCTACGTGATCTGTAGTGTGTCTCATTTGTATATATGTTCATATGTTCGAGCTACTGTCTGCTTCCTTTATGACTTGTAACCGAGATGGTAGACAAAATAGAGTTAGCCATCATCATTGGCAGACCTGTACCTCTTTATCTAAGCTTCATCATGTAGAACAGAATTAGCCATCATCATTGGCAGAAGCGATCAAGCCATCGTCATTAGAAGACCTGTACAATCATACCTGATCTTCACCATGTAATCTCAGAAGAATATATGTATTTTTATACTTCGTGTTTTCTACTAGAAACCTCACATCATTGCCGAATCATCATGAGTTTAACACATCGTCGTCATAACCAAAGAAGATAATACCGACTTCGTAAGTGATCTACAAACCCCAAGACACTCCAATGAATATGGAAGTGCATAACCAATCGACTTAGCGTAAGATTGTCGCAAGTCTAACATTACCTCATAGGGCACCTTATTATACAAGGCAACAGCCCTAATATATGGACAGTAAGAGTAATGCATGTTTGAGAAGGGTTGTTGCATGAAGAAGGGTTTGGGGATGGAGCCCATGAATGCATGAGTGTAAAAGTAAGGTGCAAAGTGGTATGTTTGGTCACTTTGATTGATACTGGATGCAGTGTCAATGTTCCTTTTAAGAATGGATGTGATAAGTTGCAGAGTAAGTGTGAGATTAGGAAATATAAAGGGGAGGTACGAGGAATAAGGAATTTAGGTATGCCTGTGGTCAGAATGTTACATGAAAGGATGGAAATCGATGGGTTAGTGATGGATGTAAGTGACTTTTTGCCAGATCTAAGGAATGAATGATAAGTATGACAAGTTGTTAGGGTACAGGAATGGAAGGGTAGATAATAAGGTATGGAAGCGGGGGCCATTGATTGTGAAAGAGAGTGTAAAAGTATCGCATAAGGTTGGGGAAGTTGCTAGTTTGAAAGTGACATGGCCGGGTAGTCTCTGGATCACCAACAGTGACAAGTGTGAATATGTAGTTGAAGGTGTGAATGCGAGCAAGTTGGTAAGAGTCAGTGTGCATGTGTACGATGGGTCATAGACATGGAGAATGCTCAGGTTTTGTGGCCTCGTTGACGAGTGCTAGGAAGAAGCGAGTGCAGGGTTTACGTGAAGGTGATTGTTTAGTGTTGCTATACACATTGGTAAATACGGACGATGAAAGGTACATCAGGGTACGGTAGGTGATGACAGGTAATGTGGAGGAAGGTGATAGTGGGAAGTATGATGAGTAGAGAGAAAGAGTTAGGATGGATGAAAATGTTAGTGATGATGACATGGAGCAACTGAATGTGGACGTTGTGGAATAGGCGGGGTGTGTTGAGCCGTGGAGACGGGGATTTTGGGGGTCTAAGCTTCCAGAATTTAAAATAGTTTAGGAAGACGATACCCCTATAGATCAATGTCCCCGACACTTTTCCACGCCTATTGCACGAGAATTGAGGAGCAGTGTGATAAACTTGAGAGAGTGGGAGTGATAGAGCGGAGTGAGAGTGCCTGGAATAGCCCCATAGTCCCTGTACGAAAGTCGGATGGAAGTCTGTGGATGTGTGTAGATTATAGAAGGGTGAATGAAGTGACTGTGAAGGAGCAATTCCCGATGAATGTGGTGTCTGATTGTGTGTACAAGATGCATGGGAAGAGAGTTTACCAATAGATCTGGTAAGGGGCTATTACCAGATGCCTCTTGGGGAGGGGAGCAGGGCATGTTACAGCTTTTTCAAATGGTTGTTGCCACTATCAGTTTACACGTTTGAGTTCTAGGTTGGCTAACGTGCCTGCAGCCTTCCAAAGGGCAATGAATATAGTTCTGGCTGGGTTTTATAGAAGGACGGTGACTGTGTTTATCGTTTATATTCTAATTGCAAATAAAACTGTTGAGTAAAATATGGAATTGCTTGAGAAGGTGCTAGAGCACTTGGAAGAGGTTGGATTGAAAGTGAAACTTGAGAAATATATGTAGTTGGAATTTCTTGGCCA
>NC_087221.1:4010453-4012953 GCF_015104395.2 Macrobrachium nipponense | reverse complement strand
ACAAGATTCAATGATATTCCTCTTAACAGTGTCATTACATGGGATTAAGGCTATTGCTTGACTCCAGTTAATAGGATGACGATTTGTGAGAATAATCAAATGATGACATTTCAGAATCATGTGTATGGTATTGGGACAGTGCACGTACATGCGTGCGCGTATGCATGACTATAGTGTATATTGAAACATGGAAGTCACTGGGACAATACATAGTAGAAAGCATTAGCAAAAGCTTCCCTAAAAGTCAGAGACCGCAAAGGTCTTCTACAATAGATCAGTAAATGTTGAAGTTCACAGCGATGAAGATCTATCGAAGAGCCGCTTCTTAGTCATGAAAGTTAATTGGAGGTGTCTGAGAGTGTTTTTGTTTTTACTATAAATGCACAGTTTTAATGAGTGTTTTCTACCAGCTGCTTGAGCGAACATCATTTGTAGATACGATTCATAACGCTGTGTAATATATACGAAAAATAAATAGGTATTTCAAAGCTCATTTAAGAAAAAAATTAAATTCTGGTTAAGAAGGTGGATAAGGCACTGAATCATCAAAAGATACAGAAAATATTCTCATGTTTGACCGCGTGCTTTTTCCCTTCTCCTACAGGAATCGTCTCAAAATGTATGTTTAAATAATTTTATCGATAAGAATTCTCTAAATCTTACTATATAGAAGACAAAATGGATACACAAGCTAATCGCTGTGATAATCTTTGATATTCTTGGTACAATACTTGTAAAATTCTCACTTTTTTATTGACTTCAAAACATTGAAGTTATGATGAAGTAATTATCAATTGCACCTATAAAAAAGTTCAAACGTCTTTGGATTCTTCTTCACATTCGAATTGAATTTACTAATCAAAGACAATAGTAGGAGACCAGACCCCTTGTGATTTTAATTGTATTAAAGCAAATAACAACGCATTCTCCATGAAAGGATTACAAATTATGTTTACACTTAGTTTTCAGTTTTTTTTTTATCTTTTTAATGTAATGTAGTAAACGTTTCTTCTAGTGTATGTGTGTGTTTTATAAGTGATCGCTGGTTTTCTTTTTTCCTACATTAGAGCTTTCAGTTAAACTCTGATCACTCATTTATCATTTTCGGCGATTTTTTCAGTCTATTCTATATTAGCCTTTTGTTTTCATTTTTTCCATACATCGTTTCTTCGCCTTTTTTAAAGTCCATTTTCTTCTTCTCTTTATTAATTGAGCCGAATTGATATTTCTTTGATAATGAAATCCAAATCTGTTTGGCCACGCAACAGTAACCCAGATGAAGAGCGAGATAAAAAACCATAAAGCGCAACAAAGAATGTCTCCACAGACCGTACAGCTTTACGGCATCGGTAGGAATTCCCCGAAGGCAGTAGTTCTCAAACTATTTTTTTTTTTTTTTTTTATGACCCGATTATGCACTTGTATGCATCTGGCACGTACTTAAACTTTTCTAAGTCTTTGAAGAAAGATATCACAACAGCAATATCTTAAATTTTACTTTTTTGTGAAACCTGTAAATTTAATGGATTCTTTGAACTTTTCTCTGCATTCTTAGTTTATTATCGAGAGTGTATCAAAATAGTATTATCGGTAGGGAAATTGTAATCGTCAGCGTTTACTAGATAAGGTATTTATGTTTGAATCATATACAGAAAGTCTCATGGGTGTGAATTTGTCTAGCTAGTCAACATGCGTGACTATTCCACAAGAAGTCAGAATTAGGAATAGAAGAACAGGTAACAAAGGAAAGGAAGAGGGTGACCTGGAAAGACAAAAATATGATAGGCAAATATATGAAATTAATGGAAATTATAAAAATTTTCACACAACTTGCTCAGATGTCACCTGTCCTGGTGTTATAAAAATCTTGTTTTTAAATGAAAATTATGTTTCACCTTAAAAGTTATAAATCCTCCTCCAACTGTTGTCTTGGGTATTAGCTAAGAAATTTCTTTTAGGGCCACATTGATATTCTTAAGTCTGCAACTCGGATTTCGTCTTTGGGCACACAGTGTAACGGATCGAGATCTGCTCAGTTTCTTTATTACAATAAACAAAAAGGATTCAACACCAACATTTGAAACACAAGATACGAATATTGAAAGAAACTCAAACAGAACAGAAGTTTATTTACAAGCTTATTCACGAAGATAAATTCAGAATGGTTTCTTCTATTTACATAACAAAATTAAATCTGGCTATGTGAAAAAAGGGAACAGTGCAGTAACAAAATACTTACCGGCCAGATTTACAGCTGTTGAGATCGGTGTTCAAAGTGATGGCTCCCCATAGGGGACAGTAGAAACTTCAGATGGGCTTCTTATCTTCGCACTGCAGGAAGGAATGATTTAGCCCTGAAACTTGAAGGGTGGGTTACTTCTCAAAGCCACTTGCCGGACGCTTCTTCACAGAAAGGGTTAACTCGGCGTCGGGACTTCTCTTTCTCTCCCTGGCTACGAACTACAGACTTTACTTTCTTATTTCCATTTCCACTCTCTCT
>NC_087221.1:4000453-4007953 GCF_015104395.2 Macrobrachium nipponense | reverse complement strand
TATATATATATATATATATATATATATATATAATATATATATAACAGATGGCAT
The DNA here is from genome assembly GCF_015104395.2 of Macrobrachium nipponense. Lineage (NCBI taxonomy): Eukaryota > Metazoa > Arthropoda > Malacostraca > Decapoda > Palaemonidae > Macrobrachium > Macrobrachium nipponense. The sequence goes on along the minus strand of NC_087221.1, from coordinate 4,007,899 downwards.
AGTATATGGCTGGTACAAAACTAATGAGAAATAATACTTGCTCACCTCCAACATAGACAAAATGCTCAAGGAGAGCATGTGGCGAAATGCTTTGAGAAATGTGCTGGATAATAGTTTCTGGGATGGGAGGGCTTCCAGGTAAATGTCATGGGTACTTTAGTCTTACATGGTGTCCTCTTTAGTAAGGGTAGGGTTCTACCAACCATGGTGTAAGGATCATCGCCAAGGAGGCAAAATTCGGGAAAAGGGACCAGGGATGCCTGGGTCGAGGAAGACGAATTCCCCAAATGGACTGTTGAGGGAATTTGCCCATAAAATGTTGGCAATAGCCGTCCGTGTTATTCATCATTATAGTCTGGAAGGTTTAAGCTTAATCTTTGCATAATTGCATGGCGGCGCTGTATATATTTTTCAGTATTATTTGTGGGCTAAGCAGAAATTTGGGAACTATTTTATCTAGTTTGTTTTTCACACTGATTATTATTATTATTATTTTTTTTTATGTTACTTGATTTCTTTTCTTGACTCATTCACGAAATATATTACCGAGTAGGATAGATAAAAGGATATTTCATATTCATATGCAAGATAGCTTGCGTGGTTTGTTTTGTTGGCCTATTTAACTAAATATCTGTGAAGTGGTAATGCCATATATATCTAGAATAATAGAAATAACAGAAATAAACGTACACAAAAAAAAGTATTACAGTTATCATCATCATTGCTTGCCTTGAAAAAAAAAAAAATAAAAAGTTAAAAGAAGACGAGTATTTATGAAGTAAATTAAACTTGAAGCCGGTAAACACAGATAAACCTACTAAATGTTTTGGTGACATCTCTTTCAAACGGGATATACTCTTTTTATATGCGGTCATAAAAATTCACAGAGAGAGAGGATTCTCAGAATAGGAAGCTTTAAAGAATATCAATGCAATAGTGTTTTTTTTTTATATCTTACTGAGAACCTCCGACATTAATACAATAGCAGATAAGAACGCGCGGACGCATAATTACACCCAACTAAGCAATGAAAGAATAGGGGCATTGCGTAATTGATGAAAAACTTACCATTCGAAATGAAAAAGTAAAACCTTCTGTGTCATCACTAAGTAACTACCAGGCTACAAAGTATTACACCGCTTTGCGAAATATCTGAGAAGAAATAAATATAATATGAGAAAAAGATTCAAACAGAAAAATTAGAATTAAAACTGCAAGAAATTTCCTTTATTTTATGCAGGTTGAGAAGTAGTAATATCGTTTGAAACATTATCAAATACTTCATTACATAAATATGATCACCTCTACCAGCCGCCCTATCAGACTTAAACAGCTTTAAAATAGTTTCAATTACATTTCAGTTCGCCTTTATACTCACTATGAGTACTGTCTACCGAAATATTAATGATATTAATTATATATAGATATAGTTTATTTCTCTTTTCCTGTTTTACCTTGACATGATAAGTGTATACATTTCTCTCATGGGGTAAATAATTTAGTCCACAAGCATAAGGGTTCAGAAATTGACCATTCTGGGAGGCCATTCAGCACTGTAATGAGCAATTATATACTATATTTGCATAACAACTGTAAAAGGATATATTACTGGTTATGAAAATATATTAGCATAGAAATCAGGGAAGGTTCAATAGGCCTAACCAGACATGTCTATGGTAATATTCAACATCTTTTTATCCGAAGCTTATGACAAATAAATAAAATTTAATAAATAGTTTTGGTTTCTAAGGTTATCACATATAGCCCTAAAAATTTTGATTGCTTAAATAAAACACTGTTAAGATCGGAAAAATAACAATGGCGGAGAAAAGATTGATGCCAGAGTCCTTTAATATATGTATACTATATATATATATATATATATATATATAGATATATATATATATATATATATATATATATATATATATATATATATATATATATATATATATAAAGTAAATAATCTAATATTACAAATGAAAGAACGATTAACTATCTTTCAATGTATTGTAGGTCGATACCAGGATACTCTGCCTGTATATTCCTTGACGAGTCACTCCCTCGTTCGTTTAAGCTTAAGCCAGCCTTGAGCTGACAGGATTTATTGTTCTAGTGTAGCTTATAACGAGTGACAGAAATAATATTTCCGAAATTCTAAACATTTTCCTGAAAAAAAAGTATTGTAGAAATCTGTGGAGCAAATAGAGACCATTCAAGCAATACTAATTTTATATTCTGAATATAAACAAAATAATACAGGGTATTTCCCAAGTTTCTACAAGTAAACAAAATTAAGAGAGTACACAACTCGTTTTACTTTACTAAATATATTCAATATGAAACAGGTTACCGGTCATTTGTGCAGATTAGGAATAAGGACTATTAAGAAGCTATTTGCTCAAAAAAAATTTTACAACTTAAAATATTGTTTCCCACTCGACAACAAAATCATAATTCCTGCATTTCTTGGCTGCCATACTTCATACTTACAGACTTTCTTGCTCTTTTTAGTAAATCTATTTACAATTAAACTTAAAAAAAATATTTATTTTTCATTTGTTTTTTTCATGCAGCAAACATGTCGTGTTTGCGTTGATAGGTTGTTTCTAATTTAGCTTTTTATACTGTTTGAGGTGGAAAAACATTTCGACTTCAGCACTTGAGTGGAGTAAACATAAAGTCTGCATAAAGTTTGATAAATTTGGAAACATCAATGTATTGGCCATGGCCTGACTAATGCTACTTTACTCCATAATAATTCTGGCGTCATATCAGGGTTAACACAAGTCTTTCAAGAGAATTAGTAAGCAACTCCCACTCAGTTTTGATACTCTGAATATCCGACTCTATTACATATCCAAAGAAAGTCACCAGATGAATTAAGGATGATAATTCCTTATCTTAAGCAACTTTCGGACTAACTCTGCCTTCAATGCATCAGTTGGCTCTCAGTGAAAAGAAAATCTCTTGTAAATCTGAGCGGCGGTTTCCATAAAAAATTCCAAGAGCTTTAATTCTTCCCTGTCAAATAGTTTTATTTCTTACTTCTGAATATGTCAGGAAAAAAGACACACACAAGATCATATAGACGAATTACGATGATTATGGCCTATTAGGGTAAAAAAAAAACTTAAGTGTTTATGTCAGTTGTCTTTGTCCACGAAGGTTTTCGGCGAAAGATTTAAAGAAAGAAAGAATGGAAAGGTAAAAATAATTAGCAAACGTATGTGATTAATATCGCAATAGCTATAGAAATTAAATTTTGTTTTAATAAAAAACTTCGGAGGAAACTTAGACACCCAGGTACGATAAGTCAGTAATTCGGCAGTGGCTAACAGGGAACTTCCTTTATTTAAGTAAATTACACAGTAATGAAAACAAAAAGCAACAACTGATAACTTGTCCACATAGACATCGGTAGGCTAGTCATAGACGTTGTAATATTGAGGACCGGCCAGGACTAAATCAGCCTCACAAGATTTGCCACATCGATGAATCCGTAAAGCAAGTCACAATAACCGACACCAAATTCATTGACGTGAGCAAATAGCTGGCTTATATACAGTATATCAACTAGAGAGATATATCATTCCACGACGTTGACGAACAAAGGATACCAACATCATTAGTCATCGTGTATCCTTTACAAAACGGACACATTCTGCGGTATCTTGTCTTACATACTACCAATGAGAGCACCAAAATTATTTAAGCTGTTATTCGGTCCATTAGGGACCAGTCCTTGTAATATATGCAATGTAAAATATTAAATACTATGTATGTCGCAGATAATATTACCGTTCGAACGTAGTATTTATCGGATAATGCCAGCTTTACGAGTATGTAGATTCAGTTTCAGGAGTAAAGCCAATAAGTTTCAGGCTTACCCTGTATTAAAATGTGTAACTATTGTTTCACAGCAGAATTAAGAAGAATATTTTCTTCCTATTTTATGTTACTTAATATAATTGACATACACGTTTTAATCTCACAATATCATAAACCACAATTACGAACTTAATCTTTCTGCACTGCTTTAATTTGTACTGTCGTCTGTTTGGAGTGTAGTGGATATTGTATATATATATTAGTATATATATATATATATAATATATATATAATATATATATATATATATATATATATATATTATATATATACACATATATATATATATATATATATATATATATATATATCTATATATATAAAGGTTTTTGCCACGAAGGAAAAATGAAAAGCAAGATAGCCAAGAACTTTTGGTCTAGCACGACCCTTTACTAAGGTATAACTGATCATACTGAGGAAAAACAGTAAAAGTAGGCTTAATATCCAAACTGACATTACAAGATTAGCAATAAGGTCGATTTCTCTACAAAAACGAGGAAACGGGGGGCCCTTGAGCAAGATTAGCAATTTTAGGCAGCCACACCTTGGAGGAGCAACACACGTGGTCAACAGATGATTCATCCAGAAAACAATACATTTTGAAAAAACAAGGAGGTATATACAACTTATTACCATGAAATTTACAAAAATGTTCCCAAAAAAGATGGATGGAAACGACGAAAAAAAGGATATAAATATATCGAGCAGGAGAGAGAGAGAGAGAGATAGAGAGAGAGAGAGAGAGAGAGAGAGAGAGAGAGAGAGAGAGGGAGAGAGAGAGAAATAATAACTATATACATGTGGGACTAATTAATTAGTAGTTCAATGAGATTTTTCACTTAGATGGATAAACAGTGCATTTGAAGTCGGGGCTGTTCTAACTGAATACATATGCTGCTTAATACGTACACATATATTTTTACTTGACTGACTAACGTAAAAAGATGGGCAATCCTTACAAGGAATTTTGTAAATGATGTTGTTATTTGTTACGGGACTATTCTTAATTAACATATCTTTAATGGTATTGTTATAAGAGAACACTACCTTAAATTTTTAAAACGATTTAAATATTGATCTTATGGGTTTCAAATCCACGAAAGTAAGGCAAGCTAGGTACATTTTTAGGGATTTCTTTTTCATTAATAACAACACTATAAAACCTTTTGTGTGCTTTTTGATAACATAAATCAATTATATGATGGTGGGTAGCAGAGATCGTTTCCTATCTGTTTTTATGTATTCTTTTTCTTGGTCCAGATATTGTGGTACTCGTGATACGCAAAGCACGTAGGAACATAGAAGAAAAAAAAGAAATTTTAATATTAAGATGGTTGCCAGAATAAAAATGTACATATGTTAAATTATTTGTGGGCTTTCTATAAATACTGAATTTACATGGGAAAGATTCTCTATGTATTAATACATCTAGGAAAGGGATGGCATTCTTATTTTAAATTTCAACAGCGAATCTTATGGATGGCACTAAATTATTCAATTTGGACAATAGAATCAATTTACCATCGATACCAACAGGTAAGACTACTAAGATGTCATCTACATATCTGTACCACTTTAAGGGGACAAGTGTGATATTCGGGAGGTGTTGTCTTTCAAAAAATTCCACATATAAGTTTGAAAGGAGAGGTGATAAACGGGTTACCCCTGGCCATACCAAATATTTGTTGTAATATTCTCCATTAAAAATAAATCTGCAATCACAAATACAAAACTTAATCAATGAAATTATGTGACTAACGGACATAGGTAATTCATGCAATACAAGTTCATTACTTAAATATTCAGCACAGAGTCAAAAGGGACTTTTGTAAACAAGGAACATACATCAAAACTGACAAAGATATCACTAGGGTTTAGTACAATGTTATTTAATTTTTCCACAAGATCAAGAGAATTCCGGATGTGTGAATTAGATACAGTTCCAAAGTAGCGGGGATAACATTTAGTAAGATATTTAGATAGTTTTATAAGCAATAGATTCTACAGTATTAATAATTGGGCGCATAGGTTTGTTTCCTTATGAGTTTTAACTAGGCCATATTAAATAAGGTAATGAGGGGTACATTTTACAGTTTAATTTACACAAGAGTTCTTTTTAATCTTTAAGATTTGTTTGATATTGATATTAAAGTTTTTTATTTCTTGGTCCAACGGATTTTTTCATCTTCTAGTAAAGTATGCATGCGTGATATGTAGTCAGTTTTGTCCAACTAGACTATTGAATTTATCAGCCTTAGTAATGTGTAAGCTATTATCATTCTTCAATTCTTTTAAAAATTTTTCTGTAGCGAGCGGGGAAGTCATTTTCATGATAGGCCTGCGTAGCGCTGTATGTCATGCCTTTGATGATGGCCAAATGATTTTGTGGTAGGTCACAGTATTTTTCAAACTTATATAGAGATGTCGCTATTGATAAAGCTGAGGGTTTGTTACAAATGAAGAAAGACAAACCCAAAGCCTAATGCACACGCTGCATTGGTCACTTATTTGTTTGCTGGATAAATTCACCACACAATCACTTCTAGCATTATGGTCCAATCACTGTTGTCGATAAGGTTGTTTAATTTTCTGTCCAGTTTTCTAATCAAAGTGTCTGTAGTTCTATGAAGTTTTTCCATATATATCTTGCCTTAATGCGTGTTTCCAATCAGTGGGAATCGAATAGTTGAAATTATGTCAGCTTTTTTTCAATTCTTTAAATTTCTCCTTTTCCTCCATTTTCGCGGCAGCAATGTGACGTTTTAACATCATTGAAGAAAATTCAATAAAAGGATGTTGATCGTATCTCCTTATGCGGTGTGGTAGCAATGATTTGGGTAACACTTGTTCCGCCAGGCAGTTTTTTCAATAATTTTAAAGCGAATTCTGGTAGAGTGCGCCGCCAGTATGGACTTGGAGAAAGAGGTGACGAAGCAGCTCAGCCACCATTTTGCAAATGTAAATTAGCAGCATCTTTCGAGTATTTGTTGTCCACAACAATACGATATTGGTAAATTCTCTTATCAATATGTTTTCCAGTTTGTCCAGTAGAACTTGCCGGCATTCACAAGCTATTTTGTAAACCACACCTTCTTCTTGTTTGGGGCTGTTGCAAATGACTGTCTTTCCTATTGTGTTGGAGTAAGAAAATATCACTTGAAAGTTTAATAGTCTTAAAGGATAAACAGTATCACTGAAATAAGGTGGAACGGGAGACCACAGTACCTTTACTCATCATCATATTCCCTTTTGGTGTTTGTTCTATAATATGTTTTGTTTAGCTAAGAATAAACACATTCCTCTAGTTTCTCTGACTAAAACGTATTTTTCATTGCCAAATCTATTGATATTGCTAAACTCCTCCTCTTAATACTCAGGGTTAACTAGTCTAAGTGCTCTTAGAAAATGAAGATAAAAAATATAAATAAAGGACAACAGAAATGAAACACCCTCTTCTCATGTAATGTAGGTATAAAATACGAAATTCTTCTTGGGAATTTGGCGGAATCTTGAATCTTCTTGGAATCGGTCATCCCAGATTGTAATTTTGGTAGG
>NC_087221.1:3992953-3995453 GCF_015104395.2 Macrobrachium nipponense | reverse complement strand
TTACAAAAGCATTCTGTTTTAATAAAACTGTTAGCAATTCTTTAAGGAAATATAAATAAATCAGTCGAAGAAGAACCCTATAGTGTAAGCTCTTATTGAAATTCTGAAAATTGAGAATATATATATATTTTTTTATTTTGTGGATTATGTCGGCACGGCCTTAGTTGATTTCTTAACGTAATTTGGCAATGAGACGAAAAGCACCAATACGTATGCTGTAAGTTTTGGGTTAAGTCTCATTGCAAGAAGCCTTAGATGTTGGAATTGATCAAAATATAATGCTCTTCATTCTACCCTGAACCTCAGAACTACATTGATAAACCACAATTTTATTACCCGCTGTTTTTGTGATCGTTCATCTTAAAGCTCAAAAAGTTATTAAAAACAGTATATAGACTGACAAATTATTAAGTAGTATAAATGAGTGTACCCAAAGATAAAATGTACAGATACAATGCAAAAATTTTTTTCCCATAATATCGTCGGATAAAGTTGACTCTGCCTTTGACTGTGCTTTTTTTAGATGAGAAATTCTGAAACCAAGATATTCATAATTTTAGAGCCCTAAAAGTAAAAAGAAGTATATTGAATGATGTAATTGCTCTCTTTCTGCATCCTTATTGCATTGTATAAAAAAATTACGAGAATATAAACAAGGTAAATTAAAATTTACTTTATTCACTAATCTAAAGCAAATGACAAAATAAGTAGCTCATATATCTAAATATATTGGAAAAAATAATAAAAGATTAAAGGCCTATCGACATATAACTAAAGGATGAGATATTACTGTTGCTACATATCTATACAATCAATCCATCCGGTCTCTACCTGTAGAGTTTTTATGAAAATTCGGATGCATAAATTGTATGTATACTTTTTTTCACAGAAAACGTTGCATTTGATTCTTTGCTAACGACGATGACATCTATACGGGGGAATATTTAAAAAAAATAAAATCTTAATATTTTCTCTCCAGTCTTCGTGCACCTCATTGCGAAGGTTCTCAGCTTGAATGTAACCAGACTTCGGCTGTGGTATCGCCACAAATTCCATTTCACCAGGTTTTGTCTTCGGGGATAATTCTTTCCTCGTTGCATTTCAATAATGGTGAATATGACTTCCAGATCTTTTTTGGAGATAAAATCTTGGAAAATAACTGAAGAACAATATAAGATTTTACATCATAATATAGAGGATTTATACACACACATACATACGTGATATATATATATATATATATATATATATATATATATATATATATATATATATATATATATATATATATATATATATAATATATATATATATATATATAATATATATATATATATATATATATATATATATATATATATATATATATATACATATATATATATATATATATATATATATATATATATATATATACATATATATATATATAATAAAAGGATTCCATAAAAACAAAACCAAAATAATAGAGAGAAAGTACCATATTTCAGAGACAGCTGTATCTCTCTCCAGTTAGGTAATGTGAAGAGTTACAGAAATATAGCGCTTGCTCCCTATATTTTGCTGTTTTTTAAACTCCTTTCATTAGATGGAATTTTGTTGAAATAGAATATTTTTATTTTCCAATCATTTATATATATATATATATATATATATATATATATATATATATATATATATATATATATATATATATATATATATATATATATATATATATATCAATCAGGAAAGCCGAAGACCCATGGATGTTTTGTAAGATTTATTCATCAAGAAATGTTTCGCACATGACTCTGTGCATCATCAGTCTGCAAAATGACACAATAATAACATTAAAAATACTAAAAATACACAGAATTCTTAACAAGACTTGTCTTTTCCAATTCTAGCCTGTTGGTATTGATGTAAATGATTTACTCTAAATTAAATAACCAGGTTCCATCGATTAAGTTTACTCTAGAAGTGGAAAAAGACAATTGCCTCCCTTTCTTAGATGTTTTGATACATAGAGAACTATTTCAATATAAATTCAGTATTTATAGGAAACCAACCAACAACTTAACCTCTGCTCAATTCTATCCAGGCCACAATCATACCATCAAAATATAAATTTTTTCTTCTATGGCCATGAAACTTGGCAAGGTTGTAGTGGGGACCCCGAAGATAGTTTATAAAGGAGTTTCATCCTACCTCTCCCCTCCCTCTGAAGGGGGTGGGGGTAGAAGGGATTCCTTGAAACAAAAGCTGGTTCTACCCGTGAAACGAGGCTGGTTTTGCCCGTAGACTAAGTTGCTTTACGAATTTATCTTACATTATAGTTAAAAAAACACTAGCGAGTCACATTTATGAAGATGAATATGCTTTAAGTAAGGATTTAAAACTTGAAGTCCATTGGGTAATGACCACCGTCTCATTTTAAATCACTCATCTGCTTTGGTAAAGTTGACAAGTTTTAGGTTCTCCTCATAATACTCCTGAGAGGTTTCAAGAGTTTTTGTAA
>NC_087221.1:3955453-3987953 GCF_015104395.2 Macrobrachium nipponense | reverse complement strand
GTTCCGACATTGCTGCCTATAATAGCGTGACTCATTCCAACAGACTTTTACGCAAGTTAAATAACCTAATAGGCAACAGCACATGGAATAATCTTGAACAACAAGACAAAGTTTAAACTATCCAACACCCCCTTACTGTAAATCAACATTTAGTTTTAAATTTAGGCTTATCCTTTGCTCTTATGCCAGACCGCAAAACAACCTAGACTTCATAGTAGCTTTTGATAAATTCATATCTGACAAAAACTAAAGCAGTGAAGAGATATGTTTAAAAGGAGTGTTACTAAATGCTTTAACTGACCTTCATAAGAAATATCCTGTTCCCCGCAGATTCATGATAGCCATCCACTCGCTAAAAAAGTTAGAGTTATAATAATTAGATCCGACAAAGACGGCAAAATCGTAATAATGGACAAAAATTTCTACCTCGACAAAATCAACCAGCTCCTTAGCGACACAAAACACGTACGAAAAACTGACGAAAAATCTCCTCCAAAACGTTCCCACAGAATTTTTTCGGAAAGTAAGATTAATTGGCCAAGACAAAAAGAGTATTGAATTATTAGAGAAATATAAAGTAATTAATCCTAAATTACCCTACTTATATGGCCTTCCCAAAACTCACAAAGACAATCTTCCATTCAGACCCATCGTTTCATGCGCCGGAGCTTTCAATTACAAAATTTCTAAATGGTTAGCTGGCACCTCCTTTCTCCTTTTTTGGGAACTTTTTCTCCCAGTCACATTAAACATTCGGAAAATTTTTGTCACAAAATTCAAGAGAAGCACATATACCACTTCACAACATAAAACTTTTAAGCCTTGACGTAGACTCCCTATTCACAAAAGTACCAGTACAGACGTTTTCTTCAGTTTTTTAAAAGGATAATTATCCCCCTATTCAGATCATTTCCCATTGGCGCTTGACAAAATAATAAAGTTAGTTGAATTATGTGCATCTGGTAACGTATTTTCATTCGGGGAATCATTCTACAAGCAAAAATTCGGGTGTAGTATGGGTAGATCCTTTAAGTCCTGTTTTAGCCAATCTGTACATGGAATACTTTGAAAACTACAGTAATAAATGCAATAAAACCCAAAAACATGCTGTGGATGAGATACGTGGATGATATCCTAACATTTTGGGATAATAAGTGGGGTGATTTAATGAATTCCTCTCAAAATTAAACGCATTAGTGCCCAGCATCAATTTAAAGTTGAATGGGAAACAGACAACAAAATTCCTTTTCTTGATGTTTTAATAATCAGAGACACGACAGAATACAAATTTACCATATTTAGAAAACCAACGTTCTCACTTTCATATATTCACTACTTTAGCTATCACGACATTACTATCAAGATAGGCGTAGCTAGCAACCTATTTCTTAAGAGGCCTTACGAATTTGTTCCCCAGATTTCCTGGAAAAAGAATTTGAACTAATTCGCAAGCAACTTTCGTCTTTAAAGTATCCTGACCATATAATTGAGAAAGCAATTTCTTCAAAAAAAAAAAGCAAACGTAATTTTCCACCAACCCCCTAAAGACAAGACCAGAGACACACCCAACAATAAAATAAAAATTCCTCACCTGGAGAACGATTAAGAGAGTAACGCACACCCTTGGGAAATCCAACCCTTTTGCATTTACCTACCCAAACACCTTAGCCAAATCCCTGATTAACGTCCAACAAAAGACATCTCCCAAGGACTCTGGGGTCTAGAGATCCCATGCCAAGACTGTGACCAATCTTACATCGGATTTACAGGGAAATCACTTCCCCAGAGATTAATACACACAAACGGTCAGTTAGGTATGGACAACAGAACTCGGCTATTTTCAACCATATAAATGAGCATAACCATAGAATAAACTGGAATTTGACACGTGTAATTTATAGCAGCAACTGCTGGTACAAGAGTCAAATGATGGAACTTGGACTTAATAAAAGAGAAGCAGGTAATGACATCTCAAAAGGGCATGGATCTCAGATGTCGTCGACGAAGTCTTCATTCAACCAACGCTTAAGAAGATTAAAGGAAGATTATCAGCGGGGGTGACCTAAATTGGCTTACTTGTGGATGGATCTCTTGTATAAATACCACCTTTTCTGTAAACTTTTCTCATTCATATTACCTGAAGAGAGATGACAGAGTCTCTGAAATATAGTACTTTTCTCTCTACATTTTGGTGTTTTTATGGGCTCCTTTTATTAGATATATATATATATAGATATATATATATATATATATATATATATATATATATATATAATATATATATATATATATATACACATACATATATATATATATATATATATATATTATATATATATATTATATATATATATATATATATATATATATATATATATATATAATATATACCTATGCATATATACAGGGTGTTTCGAAATCAGAGGACCCCCCTCTACAGCATAAAATAAAACTGATATGAACAAAAAACAAAAAAGTAATATATATATATATATTACCTCACAACAGCCGGACACCTGAACCTTCATCACAGGTAAAATACGACTGAATACTCTAAAGGCAAAAGTGATCCCTTACGTAGTCAAATTAATTAAAGGGCATCACTCCATCAATACCTTTAAAAATCTAATTATTTCCCTAATTTTAAAAGTCTAAGTAATTCCCTGGTTCTAACTTATTTCAATTAAATTGAAGGAAAACAGCTAAATTACCCCTCTATGTTTCTACCTAAACAAATAAAAAAAAACACTTATAAAAATTTTAAATAAAAATTTGTTATTGAACTCAAATTTTATAAGTGAAATTCACAATCTCTCGGAAATTTACTGTTACTTGAAAACAACACAAAGTTTAATTAATTCTTCAATTAATTAAGTAAAATTAAATCAAAAATAATTTATCACAAAAATCAAGAAATCAGTCAAATTGTGAATGCAAATGAAAACCCAGAAAAATGTGGAAAATACCAAAATTGCAAAAAGAAGGCATTAATCACACAGAATATAAGAAATCACACTTCAGTAAGAAAAATGGACAAATGAACAAAAAATCACTTCAATTAGGAATAAACACAAAACATAAAAAATTTGCAATGTGTAAAATTTTTTCTTATTGTTTCATCAAACCACTGTAAATTTGTGTTTTAGTTGCAACTAAAAATTGTAATAACACATTACTTTGGTACCAATTGTTTCTGCTGCAGCTACCTCCAAAATTTCACGCAAACAATTCTCAATATTTCAAAAAGAAAAGGCGCCATTAATGACTCATTTGTACAATGTTTGTTCAGATTCCACAATAAGCACTAAGTAATACTAAATAACTCTAAGGAATAGGAAATCTAAAATTTACGAGTGACCAATCACTAAGTATAAATTCTTTACGTTAAAGAAAAATAAAAAATGGTGCGGGAGAGAGAGAGGGGAAGAGGATCTCTTCACGCCCGGGGTTCAAAGTTCAGAATGACCACATTTCTCTTGTATGTGCGAGACATAAAGGCCTGACTGGCTCAAATCGTTTTGGAACCGAAGTTCAGCTGGTATCGTAAAAATTTTCTTTCAAAACAATAAGTAGAGAGAAAGTGGGATTACAATCATTAATAACATTTATTAATACACGATTTAAGACAATGAAAGTCTTTCAAAGTAAAAGTTTCGAATGAAATAAAGTTTCGTCATTTCCTTGAATGACGTCACAAACTTTCCATTTCAAAATTAAAGCTACTTAAGAGTCTACAAATTCTCTTTTGACAAATCAAGAGATATAAGAGTTGATTTACTAGTAATATTAGATAGTTTTCAATACAAATACATCTCTAACTACTTATATGAAATTAAAGGCATCAGATGTATGTGAAATGTTTTCGACTTGTCAGTGGGGTCAGTCATCTTCTCCAGCCTCTTTCTACCTCTCGATCTCCTTCAGGTATCTAGTTTCATCTGCTCTTCGCAATTCTATTTTCATTCATTCTCATTAGATGACCCAGACATTCAGCTGCCCCTTCTAAATCTTGTTCATAATAGGTAGCACCCCTACTATCATCCTAACATTCCCATTTCTCATTCTATCTCTTCCTGTTTTGTTTAATAATGTTCTCAGGTCTTTCATCACTGAGTCTTGGACACTACTTCTGTCCTTAGTTTGTCATTGTCCAGCTCTCCGATCCGTATGCCATTATTAGTGTTAACAGTCCCTCGAATATAATACCAACATAGGAGGCACTAATAAAGAACATGGCACTGTGGCCGTCTCGAAATTTCTGATCAACACACAAGACATTCACAAAAATTAGTTGAGGCACTGAATTAAACTCTGAACTACAAAAATATACTTTATTTCCCAAAAGAAAAGTAAGACTAATTATACGAAACAGCTAGATATAAGAAGTCAAATAAAAAAAAGTCGGAACTTCTTCTTCAGAACTCGAACATAGAAAACGGACTTTTTTATTCAGTATCCGGGTAACTGAACAACTCCTACAAATGAACAGCAAAATGAGACACCTTTTCTCCACAACTCCGACATATTTGTTCCACAATTTAAATAGTCACATAACAAAATTATCGTCTCTTCATTTTGTCAAATACACCATTAGGGTTGTCAAAACTGATAATACCTCCGCTCAGAGGCCACATAGCGACAAATCAACAGAGCTGCTGTCAAATGGAAACATAACCCCTATTAACACACATGTCACTAATGAAATAATAATAAATCTCATAAACAGAATAGCCATACATTTTATAAATGAGTCCACAAAAGCAAACTGATAATAATTCTCATGTATCAAACATGAAATTAAAAAAAGGGTTTACTAATAAAATAATAATGAAGCTCGTAAATAAGTTAGTGCAAATAAAATGCTAAAAAAGGAAATTCACGGATCTAATCACTGGAAAAAAAAAAAGAAACAGATTAGTGAGGAAGTGTCACTTACTTCTCTTTGTCCATATTTCAAATTTTCTTGTGGTTTTCACGCACATCCATTGTTATACCGAACTATTTACGATTTTTGTTTCCGGCCCTTACATTCTTTGCGCATGGTTCGAATGTGCTCTTTATTGCAGTCCCCCAGCCTACCATCCAGTCCATACGCCTCTTCCAAGCATTTCCATAATTTGTTTCTAGGTACTGAGTCAATACTTTTGTTCGGTCAATGAAAACTATAAACAGTGACCTACGGTATTTCCATGATTTTGCAATGACAAGTCTGAAGGTGAATATGAGATCTGAAGTGCGTCTATCATTTCTGTATTCATGTTGTTCTTCACCTAACTGAGGTTCAATGATTCGACGAGCTCTGTTTAATAGAATTCTCTCATAAAGTTTTGATGTATGACATACGAGTGTTATACCTCTACAATCTTCGCACTTGCCTGAATCACCTTTACCTTTATAAAGTGGCACAGAAATATGACTGCCCGAATCTTCTAGCCAGAATTAAGTCATATAATATTTGCTTTGCCAGGTCTCCTCCCTCTGTAAACAATTCTATTGGCATATTATTATACCTAGGGATTTTTCCATTTTTCATCCCTCTCAAGGCATTATCAAACGTTATATATGTAATCACATCTTACCAATTTTCTCTTGTAAATTGAAAGATAAAGTCTTCTTCACTTATCTCCTAAGTTTCGTTCAGAAAATTGCCGAAACAATTGGTCCATTTTTTGAGCAATGCAATGTTGTTTCCATATTCGTCTTTTATATTATATTGTTTTGCTTTATCGTTCCTGTGCGATTTAGCAAATGCAAATATCTTCTTAATATTCCCCAATCCGTTCAATCCATGCATTTAGCTGTGATTTTCTCTTAGTTTCTTCTATTTTATTTGTAAAGGATAAATAGTCTTCTCTAGTCTGGTGGTTTCTTTGTTCCATCCATTTCCTGTGATTCTTATTTTTCAGTTTCCTTTTGCCTCCAACACACCTACAGCCAAGTTCTTTTAAGCTTCCCAGTCTCGTTGCTCAACTACCGCAGTTTCTCAGTAGACTTGTTTTCAGTAAACTTGATTTCAATAATCTTAACTGTACATATAATTGCAAAATACAAATCATCTTAGTCACAGCCCATTTAATTTCCCAAGGCCAACATATGCTGAATTCAGAGCCTGAAATGGTTTTGAAATTGCTTCTTTGGTTTCCGGTTTCGTGTGAAAATTTTCCATGAGATTGGTTGGACAGGTGGAACAGGATATTCGGGAATTCGAGCTATCTTAAAAGTCATAGTGTAAAAAAGAAAAGAAAAAAAAAAAACATTTTGGTGTTTACTGTTTATCATTTCATAAACAAAAATACACTGAGTGTCAAATATTAATTCCCTCTGGCACGCGCTAGTCAATAAATAGTATAGAGAGAGGGAGAAAATCAAATTTTTTATTTTCCTCCTTGTATAGGCACATCTTGTTCTCTTCTCATCTTGTTCGTTTGCCTTGTAATAATTTTTCCATCCCTGTTACTCTCGCCTCTTTCTCTTTCTTCAGCAATAGAAGGTAAGATTAATTTCGTTAGCGTTTGGACTTCTTGAGTTACATCAGCTGTGATTAAAATACTGTAACGATGAGAGAGGGAGAGATGTAGAAGATTTACAATGACGTCAGTTTGATACGTAAATTTTGCTTCTCATGATCAGTAACGTTAATTCTGTCTTTATTGTTTCCATATTTGCTAGTGATGGAGAAAATTTTGTTGCAGTGTTATTTTTATGATATTAGTAGTTATTGTTGTCGTTATCGCTGTTTAATATTCGATCCTGCAACTCGATGATACAGCCATAATCCTTTAAAGGTCTGAGTGAGAAAGTACGTTTAAAACCCCCAAATTAAAGTCCTGTTGTGCAGCTCTATTGTTGATAGGATTCCCTGAAAGGCAGTTATTGATGAAATACTAATAAATGAATCATACTCCGTG
The DNA here is from genome assembly GCF_015104395.2 of Macrobrachium nipponense. Lineage (NCBI taxonomy): Eukaryota > Metazoa > Arthropoda > Malacostraca > Decapoda > Palaemonidae > Macrobrachium > Macrobrachium nipponense. The sequence continues at coordinate 3,981,045 of NC_087221.1, read as the reverse complement.
GGCCCATCAGTGTATTACTAATAATTATTACATGCATCCTCATAATACTACTACATAATCTATTTTATATGCAGAATTTTTCTTTTTTCATAAATCATCAACTACAAGCACAAACGTTTCTCTCCATGTTTAAGGAATTGTGTATTCCTTATCATGTCTGAACAAAATGTTTTGCGGTATAATGTTGTTAAGCGCTACCGTGTTTAGGGAGTCGTATGATCCTTTTTTTAATGTCAGGAAGTATCAGTAAAAATCTACTGAATCCACTTAATTAAATGCATATTATCCAGAATTGTCAAACTGGAGTTTTATATATATATATATATAATATATATATATATATATATATATATATATATATATATATATATATATATATATATATATATATATATATGTATATATATATATATATATATATATATATATATATATATATATATATATATATGTATATATATATATATATATATATATGTATATATATATATATATATATATATATATATATATATATATATATATATATGTATATATATATATATATATATATATATATATATATATATATATATATATATATATATATATATATATATATATATATATATATATATATATATATATATTCCCGGTTCAGTGGGTTTTTTGTCTTTTTCCTTTGAACAATCGGAATGTTGATTGTTTACCTGTTCGGTGGGTGGTTTTGCTTTGCTACGCTGGCAGGTAAATTAACACCCGTGACAGTGGGCCTGGCGTCTTCAGCCTAATTCGGAATAGCTGCGAGTGAGGGTCTGGACAGCTTACCAGCACGGACTCGTTGAATAACAGGAATTGGTTACCTGTTGTTCTCAGCTGTTCGAGAATGAGTTGGTGGCTCAACCTTAGACACAATTAGAGCGGAGTCGTTACTGTGAGAGAGCAGTCTGGCTGTGCCACTGACTCTGCCGTAATCATGTGTATTTTTCGGAGATGTTCCTGTTTGCCCTCATAGGACAGTTTCGATGACTGTACGGCATTTGTTTGATGATGCTCATTCTCTTTGACCTTTGAAAGTGATTTCGACTTCTCTGGGTAGACTGACTTTTTTGGGGGAGATAAATAGTTATTGTTATTATACATTGACATTATTGTGTTGGTTTCATTTATGATTCTTCAGATACTTAGATAGCAATTGCTTATTTTGATATTTGATATATATATATATATATATATATATATATATATATATATATATATATATATATATATATATATATATATATGTCTGTATATATATATATATATATATATATATATATATATATATATATATATATATATATACAGATATATATATATATATATATATATATATATATATATAATATATATATATATATATATATATATATATATACTTAAGCTGTTGCTTTTCACAATGCATGTCTCCTCTCAGTAACTATGAAATGTTGTAAAAGTGTTTGCAATATTTACAGATTCAGTATTATTTTTCTTTAGAGTTGATATGTTCTAATAATGTGTTATAGAATTCACGTAAAATATAATTTGAAGTTAAGAATAACGTAAAATGTGTATAGAAAGATAAATTAGTATTGTCCGTTTGAAGCAGGAGATTGATGTCATCACTTGCGATAAGAGGAGCTCAAGTTCTCCGTTTTGTTTTAGGATCCTATCAATCATACAATGTATGTACATGACTTGTTTCGGACTTGTGTGTCTTTGTCGAGAAACCATGTGAAGATTTCACCATTTTTCTGTAAAGTTACGAAATACTAGAAGCTTCTAGAAGTTTTGCTTATGATACCGTTCATTTCATTTAAATAAATATAGATTCTTTTGGTATTTAACTATTTAATGTTACTGATAAATTAACTCTTATATCTCTCGATTTGTCAAAATATAATTTGTTGCCTCATAAATAGTTGAAATTTTTAAGTGGAAAGATTTGTGACTTCACTCACTGATATGACAACATTTATTTCATTCAGGAAAATTCTATAATCATATCTTTTATTTAAGAGACTTTTATTGTCTTAAAACATATAATAATAAATATTATCTATAATTGTAATACCACTTTCTCTCTATTTATTTTTTTGAAAGAGAATTTTTAAGATAATATTAGTGTCTCGGTGCCCAGGCATTTTGGGGTCGAGATCTCTTACCCAGTTATCATACAACGAGATCAATTAATTAATAATTAATTAATTAGTCATTAATTAATCATTGCATATTTTAGAGTTTAACACTTGTATAGTTTTATACACACACATATAATATATATTTATATATATATTATATATATATATATATAATATATATATAATATATATATATATAGATTATATAATATATTTATATTATACTTATATATTTATATATATATATAATATAATATATATATATTCTATATATATTCGTTAAAAGCAATTGCTTTAGTGGCATCAATAAGTTTCTTGCAGGTATCTTCATACCGACGAAGTTTTTTCCGATTCTCGTTCGTCAATTTCTGGTGAAAAATACGCAGACTTCCTTCTTCCATTTATTGAATTTTGTCACGACAGCTGTTTCGCCTTATGGCATTATCAAGCGACTACTGACTTACAATCTGACCTTTCGGCCTATTTATTTCATCGTGTGGAGGTATGACCTTGAGGTATGGGTACTGGTTAGTCTAGGATTAACAGCTTAAGGGCGTTGTTTTAGATACAAAGAACATAAGGACATATGTACTGTAACATGTACATATGTCCTTATGTTCTTGTATCTAAAACAACGCCCTTAAGCTGTTAATCCCTAGTCACAGTACATATGTCCTTATGTTCTTTGTATCTAAAACAACGCCCTTAAGCTGTTAATCCATAGACTAACCAGTACCCATACCTCAAGGTCATACCTCCCACACGTTGATATTAAATAGGCCGAAAGGTCAGATTGTAAGTCAGTAGTCGCTTGATAATGCCATAAGGCGAAACAGCTGTCGTGACAAAATTCAATAAATGGAAGTCTGCGTATTTTTCTCCAGAAATTGACAAACGAGAATCGGAAAAAACTTCGTCGGTATGAAGATACCTGCAAGAAACTTATTGATGCCACTAAAGCAATTGCTTTTAACGAAAATTGTATTAGAGATAAACTATGCCCTAAAAGTATATATTATTATATATATATAATATATATAGATATATATATTATATATATAGATATATATATATGTATATATGTAAGGCCTATGGTTTTTGATTAATAATATATTGTCCATGTGTTCCCTTTGACCTATGGAATGTGGAGAACAGTTGTAGAGGTAACGACCCGAGAGTAGCTGACAATGAGATTCTAGGGGATGGCGTGAGATAAAAGTGCTTAGTTCGACAAGTCAATGCACGACAGTTTATGAACTCTTCTCAAAGTGCCTTTGTGAAACTGGATGCAGCTAGAACCGTGAGGCGCTAACGAACTGTGTGTTTGTATGTGCGCATGCGCCTCTTTCTGTTAAAAGAGTGGCATACCCAAGCCTATGGGGGATTTTGACAGAGGTCTTCAAGTCACAGGCAAGATGCCGTGGCGTTTGCCGGGGGAGTTTTTGTGACATTAGTGTTTATAGTCATCCGGCTGTTTGGGTGAGTGTTGAGTTACTTTAGCCAAAGAGTGGCTTATTATCTGTTTGACATTTTTTATGATAATATCCAATGTGATGTGTTCTGTATCTTTGAAACAGACAATTCTGGTACTCCTGGAGGAGAAGGGACAAAGAATTCCCAGAGGGGTGTAGACTTTTTTGGGTGACTAGACAATGTACTGTTTCGGGGTTTTTTGGGTTAGTCTGTAAGACTGGATTACTTGATTGATTGATTTATTTATTCGTTGTTAATAAACGTTAATGTTATGACGCAACTCTCTCATTTTCATTACCTGTTAGAATGGAGAGAAAGAGGTGGAGAGAGAGAGAGAGAGAGAGAGAGAGAGAGAGAGAGAGGGATTGCCGAAAGAGAGAGAGAGAGAGAGAGAGAGAGAGAGAGAGGCTGTGTGAGTAATGCTGTGTGTGGGTTTGCCTTCCGCTCGTGTCTCACGCTTACCTTATGAATAATGGGGGGGAATCCCCCATTAACAGTGGTGGCAGGCAGTTAAGAGGGGGTATAAAAGTTTTCTTTCTTTTCTATGCCTAGGAACGCCAATGTAGAGATGGGTGGCCAGTTAGAAAATAAAAGAGGTTATGGCTTAGCAATAGTTTTCGACCAACAAAGCCTTGGTGGGATTGTGGAAAATCGTTAAACTGTTAGTTTTCAGTTACTTAGTGAGAAAAAATGAGAAAATATCTGTCTGTTAACTGTGCTAAAGGTTGGGAAGGATTTTGTTGGACTCAGCATTTTCCCCAGGCAGTCAGCCTAGAAGCAGTGAGTGCACCCAGTATGACTTTTGCTTGTGCAATGACGAGTGTGTTCCGAGATACCCGTGCGGCTGTTGTTGTTAGTATCACTGCCGCGTTTTACGAGAATTTCGAGTTATTTTTATTCCCATTATGGAGTGGTGAGTGTTAAAACTATTGTTTATCAAAGGGAGAGGGTTTTTGTTTAAATATTTCAGGGAAATGGGGTTGGTTCAAGAGGTCAAAACATTTTTTCTTTGCCCATAGTAGCAGTGTCGTGTTTTCTTTATTCACGCCTGTTTATAATAGACGTATGTATCCGTCTTTGTTCAAAACATAGGGGCGTATTAAGATGTTTTTTTTTCTATGCATGCGAACTGTGCTTAGATAAGCATATCTGGCTTGGAGACAAGAGTGGCCACAATTTTACGGGCTCAGCACATTTCTGCAGAGAGACGCATTGCATTGCGAGGGTACTGGCATCCCTCAGGGGATAGTTGCATGGAGGGTACTACTGGCCTCCCTCAAGAGATGGTGCAGGGGAGGGCACTAGTCTATACCTTGAGAGGGGGTCCTCAGACACTGTTCAAGGGGAGATGGGGGTACTACTGGTCTACCTCGGGGGAGTGTCAATGCTCAGGGGGGGAGAAACCTTTTTTTTCTCATTGGGGGTGAACTCCTTTTTTTTTCTTTGTGTTGGGGGATGGGTTTGGCCTTGACCATGGATGCTAAGATATCAGCTGATTGATTAGTTGATGAAGTGAAATGCCCGTAGAGTCTTTTTTTTAGAAAAGAGATTTTTTTTTTCTCCCTTGGATGAAGAGAAAAGGAAATAAAAAGCGAATTGAAATGCATTGTATGGGAGTATGTTTTACTTGTGCCTTGAAAGACACAAATATATTGGGGAGACACAGATTATTATTATTATTTTTTTTATTGTGTTGGAGAAATTACTTTGAAATGCCGATGATTGGTGTTGTATCTGTGTTGTGTGGAAATGGTGTTGCATCTGGAGACATTGTATGTCATGAGATTCAGCAATACTGTTGTATGCTATTTGAATTTCACCTTTACTTGAAATTTTTGCAAGAGAATTATTGCTATGGAGAGTTATTATTATTGTTATTATTAATAATTATTATACTTGAGAGTGTCAAGGAGTTGCTTAAGTATAATTATCATTACGGGAGAATTGTTTTACGAGAGATTTGAGATATTTCATGGGAGATTAGTTGATAATTATTACAGATAATTATTCATGGAGAATTATTACAATGAATTAATGGGAGAAGTCTTGTGTTAATTAATTGTTGAGTTTTTGTAACTTTGGAGAATATTTCAGTGATTCACGGGGATGAGTTTTGCTGAATCTTGATAAATCTGACTGAGTCTTGGTGAATTGTGTGGAATCTTGCTGAACTTTTGCTGAATTTTTTGCTGAATTCTTTGGAGAATGGACAAGCATTGACATTAGTGATATTTTTTTTTTATATATATATACCGATACTGGTGATTTTGATGATAGGAGTTTTTTGGTGATTTTGTGATAATGATATTTCTGATACTTATTTTTTTTATACTAATACGTGGGTGCCGTAATGCTATCAAGGGTGGTGAAATCTTTTTTGAATATGGGAGGAACTAACAACACATTTTTGTTTTGTTTTTCTTTTTTTTATGAGTTCAGCAGATAATTGCTTGACATCTAGTGAGTTACGGGAGATAGTGAACAAGGCCGTTGATTTTTCTTTTCTTCATTTTTTGGAAGTTAGCCATCGCTGACACAGGTTTTTCTTTACCGTGGGTGAATTTGAGTTTGTTTTTCTCTCCAGTTGGTGTGAATATGTTTTTTTTTAATGTCTCAGTTCGTGACTTAGAATCATTGTTCGGGAACGTGTTTGTGTTTCAGCTATTTGATGCTATAGAGAAATATATGGGAGAATTTCTTGCATGTTTTGGATGCATACGTGGTGGCACTACATTTTTTCTCTGGATATTTGTGTTCCAGAAATTGTGAGTTTTCTTGCACAATACCTTTGTTGTATTTGTGACAACCTTGTGAGAGATAGGAAACTTGGTTAAGTTTTCTAGTGGCCTATGTCGTAGTGCATATGGAGAAGTCTTGGCTTAGACACTTTGAATTTGGAGTTCTGTTATAATGAGTTGTGGCACATTGGTGATTTTTTCTAGAATTTTCTAGACAGTTTTATTTGCCGAGTTTTTGCCTTTTTTTTTAGCAGTTATGCTAAACGGAGAGAGTTTTTATAGTTTTTGACTATAACATGGAGTTATTCTTTGGAGAATTGGAGTTATAATTGAGATATATTTGGAGTTATAATTGAATGTATATATTATTTTGGAGTTATAATTTGAGATATAATATATTGGGGATATATTTTTGGCCATTTTTAATATTTGCCAATGTGATGAGAGCTATGTTTAGTTCAATTATTTTGCAGCAATCTTTGTTGCAAATGGAGACACATATTTGGAGATTATGGGGCAATATTTGTGAGTGTGTGAGTTAGTTGCCTTGAGTGCACATTTTTTGGAGATATATTTTTTGGAGCCTTGTTTTGTTCCACATGGAGTTATTGGGGAAATAGAGGTGATTATTCTCTATTCCTGGAGTGGTGTCTTTTTTTTATTGACATGTGGCTATTGGAGAAATAAGAGAGAAATATATGGGGTTGGTTATTAACCAAATGGAGGAAATATTTTTATAACTGGAGTGGTGTTATTATTAATATGGTGTCTCATAATGGAGTTGGAATTAATCTTGGGCGGGTGACCTTTTTTTTGTGGTTATGGGAGTTTTTTTCGAGACAAGAGGAGATTTCTGTGGTTCTCTTTTTTGGTTTCGTGACTATTTAGAGGCGAGTGTCATTACTGCATTACAAGTCATTTGGAGGTGTGTGCATTTTTTATGTTCACAAGTGTGTTATTCTTGGAGGCATATAATGTTGAGAGAATAAGTCTTCGAGACAAATTTTTGAACACATTAGTCATATCCTGGAGTTAATTCTGTGAAATGTGTCAGTTAGACCTTTTTTTCTAGAGAATCATGAGTTTCCAAACTTGTGTGTCTGACTAGACAATTTTTTATGCTACTGTCTGAGCATACGTCCGCATGCGATTTTTCTGCTGACAAGCGCTGCGTTGAGTCCGCTGTGTGCTGACTTTTTTCCTCTGATGATGATAGATCAGAATTTTTCGCAATATCTGGAAATGTTGACAATAGCATTTCACGAAAGCGCATGTGTAAGAGTTTGCTTTCTGGCAAATTCCGTGGCTTTACATGGAGCATTTCTTGGGAAAAACGCGGGAGTTATGCATATTATACATGTATTATGTATTTTGTGATTGGGGAAATCTTCTTGTGATTATCCTTTTTTTATATTTTTCTTCCTTTTCCTTGAGAGATATAATTTGGGGGATTGAGCTTAAGTAGCATTTCTTTTTTGGACGGGAGATTTGACTTTATCGGGAGATGTAATTTTTCGAGGGTTGTTACTTATGTAAAAGGGAGTTTGACATTAAGTCTCATTGTAATTAATTATTGAGCAGTAAAGGGGTTTTTGCTGTTAAACATTGGAGATTTTTACTGATTTTGTGGGTTGTTCAGATATCAGAGTTTGAGAGAACACTTTTTTGGGTCTGGGTGTGTTACGTGATTCTTTTTTTTTCCTTGAATTCATTACGATTTTTCTTTTTTTTTTTTCTTATGAGAACATTCGAGTTTGAAATGTGAGTGCAGAATTCCGTGGAGTTGCTGTGATTTCTGAGTTGTGTGTGTGCTGATGTGTGAGTTTGGAGAATTGAGTTGGAGAACTTGATGTTTTTTTTTCTTTGGGAGTTGTGATAACGACTTATGATTTAGTAGTCATATTAAGGGACTTTTTAAGATCATTGTTTGATAGAAGTAGTATGTTTGGGTTAATTTTCTTGGATTGACCAGTGACTTGACTGACATACTAACACCAAAAAGTCGTTTCCCGACTCCAGCAAGACGTCCACCAGCCGTGGGCAGAGAAGTTGCTGTTATTTTACCCCAGGGTGATTACAAGAATTTCCACGTGGGTGATCGCGAGAATTCTACAGCGTGTCTTTTGGGGATCTACAGAAGCCGTGAGAAGTCTAGTGTTATTTGGAGATATAAGAGTAACAGACTTTATTTTATAATGCCAGAGACGTGCAGTTTTTACTTGTATTTTATTTTAAGCCGGCCAGTGTGTTTTGTATTTTGCTAGGCGGGGGCTAGCATATGGGGTGGCCGAGCATCTGTAAGGCCTAGGGTTTTTGATTAATAATATATTGTCCATGTGTTCCCTTTGACCTATGGAATGTGGAGAACAGTGTAGAGGTAACGACCCGAGAGTAGCTGACAATGAGATTCTAGGTGATGGCGTGAGATAAAAGTGCTTAGTTCGACAAGTCAATGCACGACAGTTTATGAACTCTTCTCAAAGTGCCTTTGTGAAACTGGTTGCAGCTAGAACCGTGAGGCGCTAACGAACTGTGTGTTCATATGTGCGTGTGCGCCTCTTTCTGTTAAAAGAGTGTCATACCCAAGCCTATGGGGGATTTTGACAGAGGTCTTCAAGTCACAGGCAAGATGCCGTGGCGTTCGTTGGGGAAGTTTTTGTGACATTAGTGTTTATAGTGATCCGGCTGTTTGGGTGAGTGTTGAGTTACTTTAGCCAAAGAGTGGCTTATTATCTGTTTGACATTTTTTATGATAATATCCAATGTTTCATCTATGATTGTCAATCTTGTGTGTGTACTCACCGGGATGTGTTCTGTATCTTTGAAACAGACGATTCTGGTACTCCTGGAGGAGAAGGGACAAAGAATTCCCAGAGGGGTGTAGACTTTTTTGGGTGACTAGACAATGTACTGTTTCAGGGTTTTTTGGGTTAGTCTGTAAGACTGGATTACTTGATTGATTGATTTATTTATTCGTTGTTAATAAACGTTAATGTTATGACGCAACTCTCTCATTTTCATTACCTGTTAGAATGGAGAGAAAGAGGTGAGAGAGAGAGAGAGAGAGAGAGAGAGAGAGAGAGAGAGAGAGAGAGAGGCTGTGTGAGTAATGCTGTGTGTGGGTTTGCCTTCCGCTCGTGTCTCACGCTTACCTTATGAATAATGGGGGGGGAATCCCCCCATTAACATATATGTATATATATATATATAAATATATTATACAGCTAAACTGATGCGCAATTCATTTTAAAAGTTTAGGCAATTCTCGTTTGAGGGTGTTTTGTTAGAAGTCACTTAAATTTTGTTACATCTATTGTATTTCTGACTGTCTCTTGATTGTTATCTGATGTTATGATTTATGTGATCCTCATGAGTAGGAACCAAACAAGCGTTAAGGTCAACATCTTTAATTACATTGAGATGTTTCTACGTTTACACACTAAGCCTTTTTCGACCTAAGATAAAGGCAAAATACAAAAAAAAAAAAAATGTTTACTTCTAAAATACCAAATTAGAGAAAGGCCATACTAGTTTAAAAAATTTTTGTTTTTGGTTCATTGCCTCTATTTTCGGTCGAAAATGGCTTAATGCGTTAAAGCCAAAATGTCCCAATGGATTTAAAGATGTTGACCTTGGCGCTTGTTTGGCTCTTCCTGATTATTGCAAACCTGACTCATCTGTAAATATGCACCTATAAATATATGCATAATTTATTGTTCATAAACTAGTATTAAGGTCATAATGCTGGTTTTGTTGGTCCCATTTCCCCACGTGTGGCAGTATTTCCAAACCTATTCCCACCCACCAACCCCCTTTTATTTGTCAGAACCTGCAAGAGAGAGTTGTGGTCCATGACTATATATATAGACATATTGATATATAGATATAGATAAATAAATGTAATGCCATGAAGGAAAATAAAAAACGAGTACTGTCAGAGATCTTTCAGTCTTAACGACATTTTACTAAAGACAAGACTGATCAGAACAATGAGAAACATAGTAAAGGTAAGCATATATAAATTAACATTACAAGATAAAAAAAGGTCCAGGTCAATAAAAGAAATGAAATTACGTCCGTGGGCTAGATTGAAGATTTAGAAGCAGCCATTTAACAGGTGATCACAGGTGTGTTAGGCAGGAAACAATATATTTTGCTTTAGGAACAAATAGGCATATACAAACGCACAGTACAAAATTAGTAAAATCATAAAGATTAGATTAAAGATTTAAGAGCGCCCAAACACACTGGTTAAAGGTAAGTTTATTCGAAAAACAATACACTTTATATTAATAAGAAAATGAATTTACAAAAGTGTTCAGTCAATGAGTGAGAAATGAACATAAGATGTGAATATAGCAAGCATGAAAAAAAAAGAAAAAATTAAAGTGTAAGGCAAATTAATTAGTATTTATTTCATTTTCTTAAGTCCCTTCATTAACATTTAGCAGATATATGGGTCCAAATGGTACAATCATAGAATAAGATTGAGGTTTTTTAATAGTGATTTGTATAATTTCTGATTCTGGTAAATTTCTTGGAACATAATCAATAGACCTAGAGATTACAGAGCTATCTCCCCAATTTGTACAATGACATTTTTTTTCACTCAAATGGATACATACATAGTGCATTTTAATTCTAGGTTGTTCTAACTGAATAAATATGATGCTTTATTCGTACATTTAGATCTTTGCTTGATTGGCCAATATACAAAGATAGGCAATCCTTTCAAGGAATTCTGTAGATGATGTTATCATTTGTTACCCGAATATTCTTAATTAGCATACCTTTAATGGTATTGTTATGAGAACACAACATTACCATAAAAAGATTTAAATATTGATTTTATGGTTTTAAGTCCACGAAAGTAAGGCAAGCTAAGTACAAGTTTAGGGATTTAATGTTCATTACCAACAACACTATAAAAAATTTTATGAGCTTTTTGATAACATAAATCAATTACATGAGGTGGGTAGCATAGATAATTTCCTATCTTTTACATGTATTATATTTCTTGGTCAAACACATAAGAACATGGAAGCCAATTTTTTTTTATTTTAATATTAAGATGCCATGGTGGCCAGAATAAATGTGTAAATGTTATATTATTTGTGGGCTTTCTATAAATACTGAATTTACTTTGGAATGACTCTCTATGTATTAATACATCTAGGAAAGGGATGACATTGTTATATTCAATTTCAACAATGAACTTTATGGATGACACTAAATTATAAAATATTTAATTTGACAATAAATCGTTTACATAGATACCAACAGGTAAGGCTACTGAGATGTCATCTACAAAGAATTCCAAAAATAAGTTTGAAAGTAGAGGTGATAAGGGGTTACCCATAGCTATAACAAAAATTTGTCGGTATTATTTTCCATTAAAAGAAATATGCAATCATAAATGCACAACTATAATCAATGAAATTATGTGACTAACGGACATAGGGGATTCATGCAATACAAAGTTCATTACTTGAATATTCTAGCACAGAGTAATAGGGACTTTTGTAATCAAGGAACATACATCAGAAAAGACAAAGATATCACTTGGTTTTAATACAATGTTATTTAATTTTTCCACAAGATCAAGAGAATTCCTGATGTGCGAAATAGATTCAGTTCCAAGTAACGTGGATAACAATTTAGTGATATATTTGAATAGCTTATAAGCAATTGATCCTACAGTATTAATAATTGACTGCATAGGGTTGTTTTCATAAGGAAACAACCCTATATACCTTGCCATGGGCTAGCAACCCTAACGTTGAAGACTTATTGAAAACTCTACCTTAGACGTCCTACTTTCTGCCTCAGAACGACAAATGAGAGATTGGTGGAAATAATTAGGCAAAATGAGTAGGACGGTTTTTTTTTTTATCTTATATTTGTTTTTGTGTGTTTAAAAATTTCTGTCTAATTTGCTTGGTTCGTTTGAATATAAAATCATTTTTTATATATAATTCTTCAGGTGATTTCCCTCTGTGAGTGAAAACGTACTGTACGGGTGCTGTGATGATTGATTTGGAGAGAGAGAGAGAGAGAGAGAGAGAGAGAGAGAGAGAGAGAGAGAGAGAGAGAGAGAGAGAGAGAGAGAGAGAGAGAGAGAGAGAGAGAGAGAGAGAATCTAACTAGAAATGGGTAGAAAATATTTCATTGCAATTTAAACCCTGACCAGTTGGTTACAGTTTTGTGTACAAATATTTTAGGTATGTGGAAGTTTAAATAGCATATCATTAGTTTTGTAAAATGATTTATGACACTTTTCGATAAATGTGATTTGAATATTTGGTGCGAATTTGAAGTGTTGTATAATTGGTTTATTGCAAATTGTGATTGAAAATAAATTATGGTATAAAACTGGAACATTTGTGATAATTTTGAAATGAACGAGTATCCGTAAAAATATGAATCATTAATGTTTAAAGTTTTCTGTGTCGTTCGGAAGATAAAAGTTTTGCAATGTATGACCAGTTTTTATTGTTTCAATGGAAAATTTTATATTTCATACGATGATTCTTTCAAAATACCCTTATTCCTTGTTAAAAATTGTTGAAATTCTCTTTTTTTCTTCAAGTTCATGATTTTTTTTCTTTCTAAAGACTCATTGATGTTTGTGATGTAAAACATCTATTTACGTTTATGCTGAACATAAAACACATGTTAAATATAAGATTGTAAAAAGTAAATAATAATAAGATTTTTTTCTGGAACCTAAATGAATAATAAATATATTAAAAAGTGCTTAAGGCTTTCTCGTCATTATTGTGAATTCATGTGCCTAGGTGGCTATTACTAGTTATCTGTGAGTGATCATAACACGAAATTTTGATCAGATTTCCACCGACAAGAGGGAGCGCTTTAGTATTTCTAATGACAGCCTCTCCATAGCCTCACTGTGTAAAGCAGTGAGCTGAGCCAGTTTTTTTATATGCTTTTCGTTTTTATAAGATCTTCCAACATCTGCTTTAACCTGTAAATCCTATTGCTATTGCAAACGAAAACGATGTAATAAATCTATTAGGATAAGCGTCTGAAAACCTCCTATATGTAATCGGGATGAAGCAGCAGCAAGATAACACTAGTTGAACATTAGGTGTCAACTGAATCACTTACGGGACACTTTATTTGAATTAATCCTCAAACAAGTTAAGAAAGAGAAAAAAAGAAGAGAAGAACATGAGTCTTCAGCATACAGTAAATAAAATTAATTTTTACTAAGTTGATTATTAAAGATCATTAATATTAGAGTGAGTATCGTGAATTCTTACATGAATTTAAGAAGAATAATATTTACTTTTGAAGGATCATTATCACTGAATGCAATGTCATTTGTGAAACTGGATCACGAAGTTCTTACCGGCTAAGGAGTGACTACTGATACTGGAATCCAGAGCTTTAAACTGAATAAGATCCAGTGCAATGATAGGAAAAGAAACAATAGTATCAAAAGCAAAAACGTTAACTCTTCTACGTCAAGGAACTACGCCAGATAAGATGCTACATATACTATAGTTTTCTGGAAATAAAAGTCACATACGAATTAATAGGAGTGGGAAAACCTCAAGGAAAAAGGAAAAATTTCATGAGAGAACTCATCAATATTGACCTCATATTTGTTGTATGTTTCACCATATTGAAAAATTCATATTGAAAAGAGCAATGGGTGTTTACCTATATCTGCATATGAAGAGAGCAATTTGCATGAAGTAATTAACCGGCTTTGGATGACAAAACATAAGTGTTTGGGAAATAAATGACGTACACATCCATACCCATTTCAGGTCATATTTATCTTTTCTACATTCATTGCATCTGTAAATATGTAGCTGCTTACACATGAAAGGGAAAAGAATAGATGATGATTACTATTTGTGTTTATCTATTTACTATCTCTAACTCTGTTGATATGGAAATTGCTGTCCGTGCAATACGTGATGCAATGAAGATTAATGTTTCCGGCAAGAACAAGTCATCTGCTTATGCAATTTATAAATGAAATTCATTGGGTGCATTGTCATGTGGAATTGCATGCCAGGTCAAATGATAGATTTGACTGTTCGACTCGAATACCTATGGAAATATTTATTTTGAAATATGTTTAAAGTACTGTAATACTGAACCTTTAACCGTTTAGTACATACTTAGCACGCCAAATCTACATAGTACGTATATATCAGAGATGTTTTGAGCGTGGCGTTAAGTACATATATATACGATTGATTGTTCCTATATTCCTTTAATCCACAACAACATGTTTTCTCTAGGTTCCAGAAGTCTCGTTGACCATATCCAAAGATATACACTTCCTCCCAAACCCCCTTTTATCCAAAGGTTCCTGATTTTCCTTATCTGATGCGCGAATTCGCCAATCACTGCTACATCCGTATTACAACGAGACGCCACAAAGCTTGGCTGGTTGGTCCTCTTACGCGGAATTTTGGACTTCCGATGCAGAGAGTAGAAAGGCTCTATTCCTACCTAGTCAAATTAACACCAGGCGTGTGGTACTTTCATCTTCTGTTATACTTTTCAGGCTCTAGCTCAAATGAAAAATGATCATTAGTTGTAGTTTATAGACAATTATTCAAACTGAACTATGAAAAACGAACTCACTTGACTGTCATTATTTTGCGATATCTTTAGTGTTTGTGACTGAACTTGCAATTTAAAATTTTTTGTACAAAGGATTATCAATTTGACGATGACAATGGTAGGTAATTCTAGATTATACAAATCTAAATATTGTGATAGATATAGAAGTGAGTCATCAATAAGTACGTTAGGGAATAAAGATGTCCCATCAAAAAGAAATCTTCCGGAAACTGTATTCCATTGAACTCATGTGCACCAGCAATTTTAACCTCTGGCCTGGATTATCTCTTGATCCTCTTTCCCTGTCCTTTCTGTTTGGAGAACATGCTGCCCGAATCAGGAAACTACGCATCCCACCAATACTTAATTTTGTATATAAAGCTCTGTAAACTACGTTTTTCCTTAGTGTGAACTAGAAAATGTAGAATATACTACGAAAGTACTTGTTTTATCTCCCGTTTTTCACTCGCCTTCTTAGGTGGATTTTATGATATATATATATATAATATATATATATATATATATATATATATATATATATATATATATATATATATATATATATGTATATGCATATATATACATACATTATATATATATATATATATTATATATATATATATATATATATATATATATATATATATATATATATATATGAATAACTTGATCACGAAGTATATAAAACGTGATGCAAAACGAGATAGCCAAGTACTTGCGGTCCGAAAGTACTTGGCTAGCTCGCTTTTTCATTTTTTTCCTTCGTGCCAAAAACCTTTATATATATATATATATATATATATATATATATATATATATATATATTATATATATATATATATATATAATATATATAATATTATATATATATGACTGGTAAAAATGTTCTGTAACAACAGAATTCCATCTAATAAAAGCAGCCCATAAAAACACCAAAATATAGAGAAAAAAAGTACTATATTTCAGAGACTGCTGTCTCCCTCTTCAGGTAGATGAATGAGAAAAGTTTACAGAAAAGGTGGTATTTATACCAAGAGGTCCATCCACAAACAAGCCAATTTAAGTCACCCCCGCTGATAATCTTCCTTTAATCTTCTTAAGTGTTGGTTGAATGAAGACGTTGTCGATCGTATCTGAAATCCATGCTCCTTTTGAGATGTTCATTACCTGCCTCTCTTTTATTAAGGCCGATTCCATCATTTGACTCTTGTACCGGCAGTTGCTGCTATAAATTACACGTGACAAATTCCAGTTTATTCTATGGTTATGTTCATTTATATGGTTGAAAATAGCCGAGTTCTGTTGTCCATACCTAACTGACCGTTTGTGTTGTATTAATCTCTGGGGAAGGGATTTACCTGTAAATCCGATGTAAGATTGGTCACAGTCCTGGCATGGGATTTCGTATACCCCAGAGTCCTTTGGAGATGTCTTTTGTTGGACGTTAATCAGGGATTTGGCTAAGGTGTTTGGGTAAGTAAATACAAAAGGGTTCGATTTTCCGAGGGGGTTGGTTATTCTCTTAATCGTGTCCAGGTGGGGAATTATTATTTTATTGTTGGGTGTATCTCTGGTCTTGTCTTTAGGGGGTCGGTAGAAAATTACATTTGCTTTGTGTTGTTGCTTTCTCAATTATATGGTCAGGATATTTTAAAGACGAAAGTTGCTTGCGAATTAGTTCAAATTCTTTTCCCAGGAATTCTGGGGAACAAATTCGTAAGGCTCTTAAGAACAAGTTACTAGCTTCACCTATCTTGATAGTAATGTCGTGATAGCTAAAGTAGTGAATGTATGAAAGTAAGAATGTTGGTTTTCTGTATATGGTAAATTTGTATTCTGTCGTATCTCTGATTATTAAAACATCAAGAAAAGGAATTTTGTTGTCTGTTTCCCATTCAACTTTAAATTTGATGCTGGGCACTAATGTGTTTAATTTCGAGAGGAATTCATTAAAATTGCCCCACCTATTATCCCAAAATGTTAGGATATCATCTACGTATCTCATCCACAGAATGTTTTTGGGTTTTATTTCATTTATTACTGTAGTTTCAAAGTATTCCATGTACAGATTGGCTAGAACAGGACTTAAAGGACTACCCATACTACACCCGAATTTTTGCTTGTAGAATGATTCCCCGAATGAAAATACATTATTAGATGCACATAATTCAACTTGTTTTTCTAGGTTTACTAACTACTTTTTAAGAATCCTTTTGTGGCAGCGTAGCTTTTGTTTCGTCTGAGTATTTGTTTATATTATTTTTGAAGTTTAAGTGCCCGTGGTCTGGCCATTTCAAGTGCTTAACGTAAATAATGAAAAATTGAAAAAAAGTTCAGATTCGTAATATTTCACATTCGTTAAACACACATTACGCTCATTTAACTGCTTTTTTATGAATTGTTTTTCTTTCAATAAAAATCGGATCCCCCGGCAAATTTAACATAAAGATAAAATATGAAAAGCATCAAATGCAATACAGAAAGAAAAAAAAGTCTTAATTGAGCCAGTGTTCGGTGCGCCGGGTGAGACGGTCTAGTTGAACAATATTAACAAAATAGTGAATGAAAGATCAAAGTTTTTCATAATAAAATTTAGCATAAACGATTAACAACATCAGTGGTCACTCTGGTGATACGCAAGTAACTTGAGGTAGAGGTAGGGGCCGTTTATTATTTGAGGAATAATGAATGAATGATTTTAAGGTATCGTGCGTTGTGGTATTGTTGAGGAGAGAAGAGACAGTAAAATCTTGACTATAATATGCACATAAAAGCATTACCAATTCACATAAAAATAAAATGTCATATCCAATAAATTTAACATAAAGATAATACATGAAAACAATCAAATGTAATACAGTAAAAAAAATAGCTTGTCGAGTTAGTGTTCGGTGCGATAAGTAAGAGAGAGAGAAAGAGAGAGAGAGAGAGAGAAGAAGGGGTCTGCTCCCCGCTGACTTATCAGCTGGGCTGGGATGATTATCGCCCATTTCTTTCACTTACAATCGATCTGCCCAAATCACTACTATTTTTGCTACGGTAAAATACATATCGGATGACAATATCTTTTTACGACTTTTTACTACTGTAAAAGTAACTCAGCTCTGTAATAAACAAACTGGCGCCACTTCCAGCTTTTGCATGACTTCAATTGTTTGTTTAAACGGCTTCGTTGTGAAAAGTTATTTTATCTCTCATTCCTTTTCTTGCATTCTTGACTTATTACTTATTTGTTTGCAAAATCCTCATGTTTATTTTAAAAGTCTGATGTTTTCCAACAGTAAGTTGATGTATTGTGGCATAATTAATATCTTTCGAGCACTTAAGATCCACGTGTAAACATAATGATTACTCTCTCTCTCTTTCTTTCAGACACAATCGGACACACACTATCCATTCCTTTGATTAGCCTTGTAACTAATATGTAAATAAAATTGATATTGAAATCAACCTTTGCATATTGCAACCATTCGGCATTCCCAAAGGGTTCAAAGGGTTTCCATCTCTCCTCCCTCCATCCCCCAGCCGGCCGTGAGCCATTTTCACCAAACAGTTTGTAAACTGTAAACAGAAAAAATAAAGTATCGAAAATTTTACTTCATAAAACGTACTGTTTCATTAATTTACACTCTTAATTTAACTTTTGAACACATTAATAATAGAAAAAAATGTGAAAAGGGGGACTTTTTGGGTGGGTTGGAATGAATGATCCTGGTTTCCTTTATTTCTTATGAAGTTATTTATTTCATATTGGAAACAAATTTTACTTCGAACAGCCTTCTGAAACGGACTAAGTTCGAAATCTGAGGTATTACTGTATATATGTATATATATATATATATATATATATATATATATATATATATATATATATATATATATATATATATATATATATATATATATATATATATATATATATATATATATATATATATATATATATATATATATATATATATATATATATATATTTATATAACATATGTGTGTGTGTTTGTGACTGTGTGTCTGTGCGAAATTGCAGTAGTCATAATGTCCTCTTAACGGTTCAGGGACAACTGGACACAGCCAACTGGTCGACAGGACTGGGCGAGACTATGTACTATGTAAATAATAGATAATAATAATAATAATTAATAAATGGACAGTGATTAAAAATTTAGCATTTATTATGACTAATAACGCAGTAGAAGGCTGGTAAAAAAAATTAGCAAAATGGTAAACAAAATGAGAGTATCAATCAATGTTTTCACTACTGGACGAACTATGGAAAGACAGCACGACACTGAGGCTTCTATACTTCAGGTACTTATTTTTCCATAATAAAGTTAGTGTCTCAGTTATGTAAATCTTATTTATCACAATGTCATGTACTCGAAATATATGTGGTATATGAAGTAAATTTCAAGTTAACATTGTCCGTCACAACATTTAGCAGAACCTAGGCAAGAAGACGGGACGGAACGAAAGAATAATATTGATAAAAAAAACTTGGTTGCACGCTATCAAGAATTCAATGACAGTGGTCAAATTTTACTCCACCTGAAAAGTGTTGGGTACAGTGTTGTTCCTTATTTATGATATGCATAATAAAGTCTTTATAACTTTGTTTTATAAAAAAAAGCCTTAATTTTTAATCAGTGTTTCATAAGAAAGACTTGATTTTTAATGAATGTCAATGTCTATCACATCTACTACTATTATTATTACCAAAACACACTAATTTACATAGTAAAAATTCTTGCCCTTGGCTGTCGCCTAATTTTCCTCTCGACCAGTTGGCTGTCGCGCTTTTTGGAGACTCCTGTCACTACAAAGCTTTCGATCTAAGTGCAAGAAATTTGAAGTACTCATGGTATCTCCGGTAGCGGGAAACGTACCCGTGTCCCATAATTACAACGAAGTCAAGTTGCTAACCTGACGGCGTGAAGGATAAAATTCTATTGCCGTTCGTACATACATATCCTGTCGAATTCAGATATATTTATTAGAATTTGAACAGAACCATTCTCACAATCATAGCAAAGTGGGCAATCGTTGTTTTGGCTTCTTAGGCTGAAATTCCTATATAGAATCTACTAATCACTTTTTATGATGAACACCCTAGGTCACTGCATAAGAAGTGTAAAAGGACCCTCTTTCTCAGGTGATGAAAGTCCTGCTCTCCGATTAGAGGAAGGCAAAATGATTCGGAAGGTAATAAAAAAATTGCTCGTCTCATACCAAGATGGAATCAAGGATTAGTCATATTAGCTAAATCTTTAATGAGTTAATAAAGAGGAAAATTATATTGAGTAGTTAAAAAAAATAAATGTATGAAAGAAAATTAACACGTGTGTAATAGAAAATTATGAACAATAAACAAATAAAGCAGTACAAATTGGACGAAGGATATGATAATTAGAGGGAAAAGTATTTATAAAAATGGGTAAAACTAGTAGACGAAAAATGAAGAGAGAATTTCTTTGTGGACCATCATAAAAACAAGCGGAAAATCAAGGCAAGTATGGTAGAGAGAAATGTATAAAGAACAAAAACTAAAATTAACCGAAAATCTTACACAGGAACAATACGCGTTACGTACGAAGAATATTCAGCATCATCTGATATTCATTTTTCCCGCAGTGAGTGGTAGCCTTTTGAAGGTACTTATTGGCATAGCCGTTATAAACATTTGCAGCTGAAGTAATTTTGCCGATCTTCTTATATAGATTCTTTGGACACAAGAAATGCGTTTGGATATTTTAGTTATGTCACACAATTTATTGTGGAGAAAGACAGACACCAGATCCGAACGAAAACAACCAAAAAGGAACTTGGAAACAGAAGTACGTGTATTGGGACAGATCTGCCGTGGCTAACTTCCTCATTCCAGGAAATTGAAGGATATTTTGGAGGATTTTCCTTCCTAGAATAACATCGGACAGGGAATTAATCTCTGTCTCCTTCTCTCCTTTTCTTTCATGTTTAATTCTTCTGTTCCTCATTGTAACCAAGAATGGAAGGGATGAAAACAGTGACTAGAAAATAATCACACTTCTACCGATGACAAAGTTTTTAACCGTGACTTCTTCAAGTCTTGAATTTCCTTTCACGTGAATTCACTCAGATTTCATCAGATTTATTGTCAGCTTCTTCGATCTGCTAATCAAAAGATAATCCTCAATGACATCTATAGATTTTAAATGATCAACTCGTTTTTTTCCTCATAGTCAAAATAAGTTATAGTTCTAAAATTCTTTCACGCCATCTCTGTCTTATGTACAGTAAAACGCAAAATCTCGAACTCTACGTCTAATTTACGTGGTTACCTGTTACATGTCTTGAGTAACAAAACTTTCCCCACCTATTTCATTAATTTGTATTATTGTCTATGTATGTTGTGATTACGTTTTTTTATTGTTTATTCGGTGAATTATTCGTACCTTCTTACTTCAAAAGGATCTGCTTCTGATAACAATGAAATAAGGATTAGACTAAGAATGAATGTGTACTGAGGATGAACCTGGAAAGATTCACACCATAGTCTACATTTAATCGTGAATGATAACTGAAGTGACCAAACTTCTGAAAATCTATAATCAAATGTTATAATACGCACATACAAAATTATAGATTACGATGAAATATATAAAGGAAAGGTAGTCCATAGGAAAACAAAAATGATAATAATATGCATTTCATGTATGTAATAGTCTGATAGAAATTTACGAATAAAATAATAAAATCGGTCAGGCAGGACAATAGCAGAGTGAACATAAAGAAGCAGCTTTTACTTATTCTGAAAAATTTTCATACAGGTACCTCACAGCCATATAATTTCATAAATTTGCAAATAAATAATAAGCATTGAAAACAATGTACAGATCAATGCAAAAAATCATTTCTATCAGAAGGTAACATTAAGATTTTTTTTTCGCCTCTCAAAGAAAAATCTGATGATTAGTAATAGCTATAATTTGAAAGGCAAATTACTGTTATCTCTTATTTATATATACTAATGCAAAAAAGAGGAAGGGTTCGGTATACAATGAATAACCTTCCATATACGAAACAATGCAAGTGTGCCGGTTCAAGGAAAGTTGTTTTGGTAGAGTATAATAATATATCGGGTTTAACCCTAAAAAAATTGCTATAAAAGCTTTTACGACTGTTTTTGGTTCTGTTTGATATGGAGAATAACATCCAAATAATTTGCCAAAGTTAAAGTACAGGGAAGTTGTTAAATCCAAGATGGCGTCCAAGATGGCCGCTAGTACATAAAAATGCAATTGGCTTCCATAATATTTGCCCTAGAATGATTTATATGATGTCTACACCTAGGTTCTTGGGGTCAAGGAATACAATGGAAACTATGAAATTATCTTTTAATCACCACACCATCATGAATTCCAAGATGGCGTCGAGGATGTCCACCAATACATTTAAATGCCTTTAATTTTCGTATTGTTTGCCATGAAATGTTATATATGATGTCTATATGTAGGTTTTCAGGATCAAGGAATGCAATGGAAGTAGTGAAATTGTCATTTGATTATCATAACATCATGAAATCCAAGATGGCATCTTAAATGGTCCTCGACATACAAAAATATCATTGAGTATAAAAAAAATAAAATTATATATGATTTACCCTATAGTGTAAATATGATTTAAGAATGCGTCACTTAGAGTCAAACTATTGTTTTTAGCTGTTATCATTATCTCAACATTCACTATCACAAAAACTCCTATTGTTCATTAAAATATATACACTTGTCAAATACTGTATGTTACTATTGTTGCTCCTCATCAAAGAATGTAACCTGGTTGAACAGGTTGTCACATAATTGTAACCGGCATTGTCCACACGCAGGTGCCTAATCGAAAACATCTCTTTAATAAGTAAAAACTTACTGGAAAACATGTAATATTTAGCATTCTTTTCAAACAATTTTAGCACATATTTCGCTTCTGCATAAGGAAAAATGTCGCCTGCGATGGAGTACATGGTAACCCATACACTCTGCAGCTATATTGCGGTGTTCCACAGTCAGTTTTGTAATTGCAGTGAATCATCTTTATAAGCTTGTCTGGGATAACACTCATATCTGACATGAATGGTGTCAGTTGACTGCCCAGTAATTTCCAATCCCAGTTTAACACATCCATGTCACTCTCTTTCCCAGTCCATACCATTATTTGGGAGTATCAAAGTAGTGGCATGGTAATGGGATGCTTCAACGGCAGCCTAAGCAATGTCTACGTCAGCAGGTGAGTTGATGACTTGGCATCCTCTTTTCCTTAGTTCACCACTGACCAGATCAATTAGGCCTTGCTTGTTCCTATTCCTTGATAAAAAAATCCTCCTTCTTCATAACAAGCGCTGTCGTGGCAGTGAAGCTGACCACATGGTGAGTGTTGTATTTGATTGACTGACCTCCAGTGTATCCATCAAAAACTACTGTTGCCTACCCATAATGTTGAATAGTGAAATTTGCATACGATTTAGCTATTGCACCATAACTGCTGCACTTTTCCATGGAACTCGATGTAATAAAGACTGTCCATCAAGGGCATAATGTTCAGTCTGAGGAACTGATTCATTTGGAACTTCACCTGCATCTTTTAAATAGTCAGAGATGGCGTGAGCTAGCTGTGGTTTATCTAGCTTTTGAAACACATTTCTTGTCTCAAAAAGAGCTAGAGGGAATGGGCTAAGCTCATATCCTAAAACATCCTCCAATGATAGATCACCTTATTATGCCACTACCAAAAGCATCTGAAATAAGAGTGCAGGATCCATACTTTTAACAGGAGTAACCTTGATGGCTGAAGCATAACCAAGAGTTATGGCCTTTTCTTTCTACATCACGAGAATGTGAAAGCAGGCTGTCCAATAATATTTTCAAAGATTATCCTTCCAATGGACTTTGATTCGGGAACATTCATGTTTGAATTCGCCACTACGCCATAATGAGGAGTCTTCAGAGAAGGATGAGCAGGATGCTAGTTTGGTCATGATCTTTTGTATGTGTGAAATATCCCTCTTCATCCTTGCATTGGTCAAATCTTTATGTTGCTCACTTGTAGAGTAGTAAAGGCTATCATGTTCCTGCATTGTGCTGTTATACTCAGCAGCAGTGATGGGAGCTGACATTGTCCAGAATGATCGCTGCTCTTCTGTCATTCCACTTCCTTTTGTCAGTCCACCAGAGGTTTTTAGTGACCTCATTAAAGTCAGAACTAAGGCCTGCCCAGTACCGACCACTACGACTGATCACATGAAGGCCATTGAAGAATTTGTGAAACTGGTCTGGGTGAGTGTTCTCTAGTTGTGCCATCTCCTGAACATAGAAATGTGCAGATTTGAGATAACTGTAGTGACCAGCTGCAGCGAATGCTAGGAGACAGTCAGAAATGGCTTTTAAATGCAATAACTAAGACCCAGTGCAATCTGCCATGATTAATGTTCTTGCAACTACCTACATCTCATAATTAAGCCAAGGCGACTAGTCTTTGACGTACATCTGATGTGACAACACTTTCCAATGATGTCTTACCTGACAACAGTTACAAGTACATATCCTCACACTGAGTCACTAGTGATGTGAACTCTGAACTATCACCAACTAAATCTGAAACAATCATATGTCTCAGAGATTTGTCTAAAGCAGGTGACCACGGATAGCACTTTGAATAGATGTTTTACTGAGCTTTCACCATATACCACCTGTAGAATCCCTTTCAGCCATGTACCATTCATGAGAGATCCAGTTGCGCACAGAAAATTCATAAGCATGTGAAAGGAACCCAACAAGAGAATTATATCTTTCAAATGGCTGTTGTGAGGTGCACAAAAAATGATCTCACTTGCTCTCCAGGACAGGGACTGGTCAAATGTTATTATTGGAGTAATGCCATGTGTTACTGCTTGCTTATGAATGAATTCCAGTGTGGATAAAATACAACTCTTGTCACATGAGTACAAGTCAATCATGGGCAGATACATAATAGAAGACTGACCTGGGTGTTCATACCCCGGATGAATAATGTACATCATACCCGACCAATTTGGAGTTTCCATTTTAAAGTTAAAAGAAAGTTCTCATAGGATATCTACAGTTTGATCACATTTCGTGGTTTACAGGATTTTTCCGAACAGTTTTCGATGTTTGATTTCAGTGACACTCATCTTCAAAACTGAGAGGAAGGGATGTAGAATTAGGTATTACACAATTTTTTAATCTGATATCATACACAATAATTGATTTCACCATATGCATCTCATTCCTTGATACCCAAAACCTTGGTATAGACATCCCATTTACCATTCTAGGGAAACAATAAGGAAGTTAGCAGTTATTTTAGAAGCCATCTTGGATTCCATGGTGTTCTTATTAAATGACAATTTCACTTTTCCATTCCATTCCTTAAACTCCAAAATCTAAATCATATTTTTCATTCTAGGTAAATTTTTAGTGTGTTACTCCACACCAATTAGAACGAAAAACTGTTGAAAAACCCTTTTTAGCAATTTTCTGGGGTAGGGTGGGAATTTTCCTTACCTTTTTCCGACTATTTACCAAATCTCGCCATGTAGCATGGCTGTAAAGAGCAGATGTACACACACATTATATGTATATAT
>NC_087221.1:3940453-3952953 GCF_015104395.2 Macrobrachium nipponense | reverse complement strand
CTTGAACTTAGATGTTACAAGCGTGATCACCATTACAGGAAAAATATTGAAAACATGTACGTTTTGGTGGTAAAGTTTGAAGATCTAGGACACAGCCCATATCCCACGACAGAGAAGAAACACCTGACTATCGGTGAGCCAAATACGTTGAAGTTAGGGAGATTTTGCAGAAAAATAATACAGCTATATCTTGTGAGTTAAGGCGAGCTTGAATTGCATAATACTCATATATATGTAATTACAGATATATTCAGGTCTTACATATTCCAGGTCCTGAAAATTAAAACCTAATAGTTGACCTTTGGAACCCCTTTCGTGCATAACTGGCTATGTAGCCGTTTTTGCTCTGGAAGCAATCTACCATCAGTTAAATGGTTTTGCCGAACTTTCATAACAAAAATGGAATTTTCATGCAGGACGTTTTTTCTAATACCTGATAAATCTCGATCTCGAAGATTAACTCTTAAAGGGAAACTGGAGCACCGTGAACCTCAGAGGAGATTTAAAGTTACTCGAGAGAGAGAGAGAGAGAGAGAGAGAGAGAGAGAGAGAGAGAGAGAGAGAGAGAATACCTAAAATGAATTGTGAGCAGTGTTTAATATCATATACACACACGTGTATATATATATATATATTATTATATGCTGTTGCTATAACCACGAAGTGTTTGCAATATTTTCAGATTCCTTATTTAGCTTAGAGTTATAGTATGTTCTAAAAATGTATGTTCAGATTTCGCCAAAAATATAGTTTTAAAGTTAAGATAACGTAGAATGTGAGATGAAAAATAATTAGCATTGTTGAAGCAGAAGATATTTGTCATGAGTTGGGGCTTCGAGGTTCCATTTCTTTTTTAAACATGCTATGTTTGTGTCTTGTCTCACACTTATATTTGCAGAGTAATCACGTGGAAGAATTGCACCATCTTTCACAAGCATAAAACGTTTCACATACATCGATGCCTTTCATTTCATATAAGTAGTTAGAGACGTTTTTGTATTGAAAACCATCAAATATTACTAGTAAATTAACTCTTATATCTCTTGATTTGTCAAAAGAGAATTTGTAGACTCATAAGGAGCTTAAATCTTGAAATGGAAATTTCATCATGTTCCTTTAGTATTGCATTATCTTTTCGGAAGATCATTCTAGAACCTTCTGTTTAAGCATACGTCATCTTTGGGAAGTGACGTCATTTAGTCTTGCTTTCAATATAATTCATTATTCCTTTCATATTAAAATACTATTATTGTCTTAAATCATGTAATAATAAATATTATTTATGATTGTATTTCCAATATGTCTTTAGATTTTGTTTTGAAAGAGAATTTTTATTAAAGTAACTATCTCTCGGATCCAAAATGATTGGAGCCCGTGAGGGCCTTTAAGTCTCGCCCATACAAGGGAGAGAGAGACTTTGAATTCCTGGTGTACAGAGACCATCTCTCTCTCTCTCTCTCTCTCTCTCTCTCTCTCTCTCTCTCTCTCTCTCTCCACACGCCATATTTGATTTTGCAATAACGTAAAGATTTTATACATAGTTGTTGGTCACTCATATAAATTTCAGATTTGATATTTCTTAAGAATTATTTGATGTTATTAGTGTTTATTTGTGGAATCTGAACAAACATTGTAAGAGTGTGTAACAGGCACCTCGTGCGTAAGTGCTTATTGGTGATTTAGAAAAAGGCCTTCTAAAATTGTTATAACAAGGTAAAAATTTTTTAGTATGTTCGGGGGACTAAACTTAAACTTAGAAAGTACTTGAGATACTGAAAGTACTAGAGTTATTCCAGGGGTATTTTTACCATTTTTTCAACATTTTGGTGTTGGTGAGTTTTTGTGTATTTATCAATTTTTCTTATTGAAGTGATTTTTTTTGTGCATTATCCACCCTTTTTCTTATTGAAGTGATTTTTTGTGCATTTATCCAATTTCTTATTGACGTGTGTGTGTGTTTTTCTTTTATTCTGTGTGATTACTGTTTTTGCAATTTTGGTATTTTCCACATTTTTCTGTGTTTTCATCTGCATTCTCAAATTGATTAACTTAATTGTTTTCATTAATTAATCTTTGCACATTTATAGGTAGATTTTATATATATTTAATCACATACACATCACTGAATAATATACCCATTTGTAATGTATATACTTGACACTTATCTTATATAATGTATATAAAAATAAAAATAATAATTAAATATATATATATATATATATAAATATATATATATATATATATATATATATATATATATATATATATATATATATTATATTATATATATACATTATATAAGATAAGTGTCAAGTATATACATTACAAATGGGTATATTATTCAGTGAAGTGTATGTGATTAAATATATATAAAAAATTTACCTATGCCTTAAAAAATACATGTATAGTTCCCATAATAAAATCATTAACAGTGGTTGACATTACTTTTCAACACCTTTCAAAATTATACAGTCCATTGCCATTTTAAAACAAAATATGATAATATGGACTCACAGTATTGCTTTCAGAACTACTTCCGTCCCACACACCCCTTTTCATTCTAGATATATATATATATATATATATATATATATATATATATATATATATATATATATATATATATATATATATATATATATATATATATATATATATATATATATATATATATATATATACTATATATATATTTATGTAAAGTTTATCAACAGGTTTTGAGCTTATAAATTTGTATCCAATATCCTTGCTTATATTACAGTTTATCTAACATCTCTTTTAACCAATTATATTCACATACCTTTCAGAAAGTAATATTTTGTGAATCAGTATCTAACATGTTTTATCAATCCTACGTCAGTTTTTTCTTTACAAATAATCACATTATTATATAATCACTGACATGGTCCCTGACAGTCTCTCAAATTTGATTGATGTTAATTGTTTGCCGGAGCAAACGAGGGCGTGGCAGAGCAAATATGTAATAGCACATAATAGAGTCTAAGAGTTGTGAAGGAGAAAGAACTGGAGCGGGAAGGTAGTCACAGTGTACTCTTGAGACTGTGTAACGTACTGGGGTATTCCCTAGGTCAGCGGGCGCGATAGACTAAACAACTAAGTGGAGTCAGTCATTTGACGATGTTGTTAGTTAACATATATCTAATATTCATGTTTTATTCTTACCTTAATGGAAATGTTTCTATCAAGTACTATGCGACTCTTTAGTAGTTTACAAGACATAAATTAATCATCTTTTTCTTATAAGTCTTGAATCAAGATTATGTATTTTTGTGAAAGTGTTTGTTTGTGCGACCGTATACCAAAGTGTAAGGCGTGTTTAAAACACGCCCTACACTCTAGTGTGTTTCGCCAGAGTCAGATTCATAGCGCAGGTCAGCGAGTGTGAATCACTCGAAACTTTTGTAAGAAAATCTCGGAAATATAAAAAAAAATCTGAGATTAATATTTTTAACCATCTCTCTTAATTAATCAACAGGTGATTGCTCAAAAAAGCATCACTACACACACACATACACACTTACACACACACACACACACACACACACACACACACATATCTAATATATATATATATATATATATATATATATATATATATATATATATATATATATATATATATATATATATATATATATATGTGTGTGTGTGTGTGTGTGTGTGTGTGTGTGTGTGTGTATAGATAGATAGTTTTCATTGGTTATTGTATTTTATTATGAGGTTCTGGAATTATTTCTGCCTTTAATTCTATATAACAAATATTGAACTTTTCGCTGTTTTATGATATATTTATTTATATATATAATGTATATATATATATATATATATATATATATATATGATATATATATATATATATATATATATATACATTATATATATAGTATATAAAAATATATATATATATATATATATATATATATATATATATATATATATATATATATATATACATATATATACATATATATAGTCACGTCCCTATTCGGACTGACACACACCTTATCATTCGTTACTTTACCAAGTTGCTCACATATTTATTGTGTGTTTCACTATTTTGAAAAATTTGTATTGAAAAGAGCAACGAGTGTTTACCTAAATCTGCATATGAATAGGTCAATTTACATGAAGTAATTAACCGGCCGTGAATGATAAAACGTAAGTGTTTGGGAAATAAATGACGTACACAACCATACCCGTTTCAGGTCATATTTATCTTTTCTACATTTAGGGCGATTGTAAATATGTTGCAGCTTATACATGAAAGGGAAAAGAATTAATGATGCCTGCCGTTTATATTTTCCTATTTATTATCTCTGACTCTCTGTTGGTGAGGAAATTGGATTATGCGTAATTGGTGGGGAAATGGAGGTCAATATCCTTAGCAAGAAAAAACGTTCCTTGTTAGTTATAAATTACAAATGTAATTAATAAATGACATGACAGGATCAAATTATTAGACTCGAATACATAAGAAACAATTTCTAGCTAAATATGCTAAAATTAGCTCTCGTTTTCTAAACATTTAAAATGGCCTTTCAAGATTCTCTTACCTCAAATCATTTAGTCATGAAATCGTACTTGGCAACGAGATCATAAAAAAACAATATGAAAATTCTGATACAATTTATAGCACATTATATGGATGGGTAGGATATACTATAAAATCACATCACGAGAGGAATGGTTCTTATGTGTAACGATAAACGTGAATGAGGAAACTGTCGAGAATTATAGGGATGATATTATTTAGTGAATTAGGGATATTTTATAATAAGATTTAGATCGAAAAATTAAGAGAGATTGCAAGGTGATTGATAAGGATTAAAAAATTGTGTGCATTGAGTTATTATTTACTAGTAAGTAGTTTTATGAGAAGTTTGAGAGTCAACGTTAATTAAAAGCAATTGGCATGCATAGACCCAGCAAAGATTATGACAGAATCAACAAAGCGATAACATGGAGCTTGTTGGTGTTTGATATAGACTAAAAGTTTTTTCTATTATTATTTAAAGTGGTTATGGCGAAAGCGATGTGTTTATTGGAATGTGTAAGCACATGACAGAGTAAGTGGCTATGTGTCCGTGACTGTTTAACATCTTTTTACTAATAACAGTAATGTGACCAGACAGAAAAGATCAGTCCACGTAAGTGAATGTTGTAGATCACACAGTATCTTTTGTTGATAACGAGGAGAAACTGCATAAATAATCAACGTGGAAATTTAAAAGTATTTTTGAAAAGGGGAAAGTTATGAATCAGTGTCAGTAAAAGTAAGTAGTATGATAAGTTAATTCATCGCCAATTCCGAATGAAAGAGTAGCAAGTTGTTTACCAATTAATGAAGGAAGGATTCTTTCAGGCACCTATCTGATGATCAAGCAAAGGATACTAATTTGACTGATGGGGGAGTGGAAGTGTTAGATGTGTATAGGTATTTAGAAGTAAATAAATCCCGTACCAAGAAGAGGTGAATTACAGAATAACCAGGACAAGGAAGAACAGGATGGGGGAAAAAGACTAGAATGAAGGATGAGGTGCCTGCAAATAACGACACTAATACCATTTACATAAGAGGAGAGAAAATGTAAGAAAATATGTTTAAATCTGTATGAACTATTGAATATTATGCCATATTGTTCAGCGTAAGTCTTGTTACAAACATACCATTATAATATACCCATGGGATAAATACTTTGCCCTATGGAATGTACAGTAGAAATAAGAAACATAGAACTCTCTCTCTCTCTCTCTCTCTCTCTCTCTCTCTCTCTCTCCTTTCGTGAGTGAATGAGAGTCGTCGAAAAATTCCAAACCCAATAATGAGGAGAGTTAGGCGTCAGAATCTTGAAAGATGAAACCAGTCAGTCAAAGTTAAAGGCAATTATACTACTGCTGTTCCAGGACCTCGTCCCTGTCTTCACAGAGCGGATGGCAATAACGGAAAGTGGACAACTTTAGCTTAGAGTTGTTTCATTCTCATTACTCATCCGACCTGGCATCGTTTAACTGCTTGCTGCCTCATCCTTGAGCTCAAGTCACCAGCTTCATTACCATTTTAACGAAATCATCTATGTTGTGTTGGAAGAATGTTTGGGGACCAAGGACACGACAGGTAGGGCTCATGTGTATGTGACTACAGACATATTAGGGTCTTACGATATTCCAGGTCGGAAGAAATAAAGTTTAACAGTGGATCTTTGAAGCTGATTTCTAACTGGCTTGGCTGCGCTGTTTTTGCTCCCGAGGTAATATGCCATCAATTAAATACTTTTGCTTTAACATTTGTGCCAAAAATGACATTTTCATGATGAAGTTTTCCTGATATTTGATAAATAACGAAAATTAACTCTTAGTGGAAAGCTGGCGCCCCGTGAACCTCAGAGGAGAGTTAAAGTTAATTTTGAGAGAGAGAGAGAGAGAGAGAGAGAGAGAGAGAGAGAGAGAGAGAGAGAGAGAGAGAGAGAGAGAGAGAGAGAGAGAGAATGGTCTTCAGTGATATATATATATATATATATATATATATATATATATATATATATATATATATATATATATATATATATATATATATATATCTATCTATCTATCTATCTATATATATATATATATATATATATATATATATATATATGTATGTATGTATGAGTGTGTGCGTGTGTGTGTGCGTATGTGAAAGTCTTGGCTTTCCTATGTTCTCAAATGATACACAGCAAATGTCGCTTCATTGAGAAATCACTTACCCTGGAAATAACTTACAGCAAAAGTAATATATTTGATGAGTGCATCTGACCCTGAAGGGATTCTAACCTGAGCTGTTTCAAGCTTAATGCAGGAATCATTATAACTATTATCTGTTTGCAATATTATTACAAGCCAGTAAGTTATCAATGCAGCCATAAGTTGAATTTGTCTAACCATATTACTGTCAAATTGGTGTAGAGTTCATAGAATCGAAATCACTTCATCTTCATCATTATAGGTTGTTGGGAAGTTCGAAAAAACGTAGTGATGTACATATATTTTTTTTATTTTGCAAAATTACGTTTATTTGTTGTATTATCAAATACAAATACCACTGTATTTTGAATTTACTTATCAATGGAGAGAGCTTATCCAAAGTACATCTAGACTGGGCGGGATTCGAACCGATGCTTACTGTGTTTGATGCAGGGATGAGATTAACTTTTTAGTTCATCAACTGTGAGAGATGTACATTGACGTTCCTATCCTGCACTCTGTCGTGACAGATAAGTTTTAAGTTTGTAACGTGGCTGTCTGTGGTAATTTAGCATTAATTCACAGATGGTATTTTGGTACTCTCATATATTAGACTGCAAATGCACATTGCATTGGAATTACTTACATGGACTCTATATTAGGTATGATAAGTTCATCTGACTTTGCTAGGAATCTAGTTTATTGTCTTTTGTGTCAGATACAGACAACAGGAACTGATTCATTTGGTCATCAAAAGAGATATAAGCTGTATTTATTTTATGTGACATTCATAAGCTATTCCCTTTTAGATTGAAAATCACCCTATTTTAACTTAGTAGTTAAGATGCTAGTTTGTAAAAACGCCTATTTATGATAACTTTCTCACGATTTTCTATGTGACGTTTTTTCAATGCACTTAGTTTCGTATTATTATTTCCTTTATTACCTGTTGAATAATTCCTTTGCGTTCGCTAATCCTTCTTCTTTTGTGGCTGCAGTGATTTGTTCTCTGAAATGAAAATGACCCTGCCACTCTATATTTCCAGCTCATCCCGTCGTCTGACTGCGACTTTCTATTTTTTAATATCTGGTGATATCCTTTTGATCATATTCATTAGAATGAATTATAATATTCATGGAAGCGCACATAATACTAAGTAGCCATCTATGAAATTGATTATCGTTTTGGTTTTCAGTTTCCTGTAAAAGAGAACTATTTGTTTGTCAGTCCTTCCTCACTTCTGCTGTAGACCTGATCTTAAAAAGTACCGAGGAGGCTAGAGCGCTGCAAATTGGCTTGCAGACCATTCATCCTCCAATCATCAAATATACCAAATTGCAGAACTCTAACCTCAGTAGATTTTATTTCATTTAAGGCTAAAGTTAGCCATGAACGTGCGTCTAGCACCGCTATAGGGGTCAACAACACAGCCTACCAACAGGCCATGGCCGATGTTTCATAAGCCGTGGCTGAAAGTTTCATGAAGCATTATTCTAGAAAATCCGAATGTGCAGAAGAAACTTCGGTGCAATTTTACTTGTTTTATATACATTTTCCATCTTACAGGAGACGACAGGTTATTCATCAGATTAGTAGGTTAATTTGACAAGTGGAGAGGGATTATGGAAGTCGCCCGGGTGATCGTGTCTTGATCAAAAATGCTATTACTCGTCGTAATTCCTTTGTGTTTTATCTTATTGATTTCAGGAAAAGATCATTTAGTTGTACATTCAATACCGAATCCTTTGGTATGACCAAAACTTTCCTATCTTTTGCAAAATGTGAGAAAATTGAAGAAATATTAACATTTTGCTAGTTTTCTAAGCTACAAACGAAAATATGACACACCGAGTGAGCGGCCTACCTCCCGGTACCAGCAAATCAGAAGCCGCCAAACAAACGTCTCGTAGGCACAAGAATCTACCTTATGTGAATCGACTATAGTTCGCTACAAATGACCAGCTATCTTACTTGTTGTTGATGGCCACAGAAAAACATGTTTAAGTCATTTGATTTTGCTGGCGTGAGACACCGTCGGTACCCGTTGGTGTAATTCTATGAGGAATGTAGTCCAAAATCTTACATTATTCTATTTTGATTTTGGTACTCAAATTATCCACATTATTAATTTATATTATTTTATTTTCATTATGGTACTCGGATTATCAACATTATTTCCTTTTATTTCATACTCATAATATGAATTCAATTAGACTAATGATGCAGTTATTTCATAGCTTTCATTAACGCCCGGGATTGCCAGCCAATGGCAGTAAATTTGATTTATAAAGTGTATTTTCATTAAAAGGTAAAAAAATATATATCATATTTTCTTTTTAAATGGGCAATCAAAAATATATGAAATTTCGCAGAAATATTACGTTTCTTGATCTTTGTCTGTCTACTAGCTGATAGTGATGGTGAGATAAATAAACAGTAGTGGGAGTATATGATTTTTGCTGAAATACTTTGCTCATGTGGCTTCAAAAAACACACAAAATAGCTCAAAATCAATAAACACCCCATCTTCCCATGCCAAAAAAAAGAAAGAAAAAAATCTGAAACGCTGGACCTGCAGTAATCGTTTCCTGAAACATCTCTCACGCTTCCTTTAGTGACATACTGACCACATAAATCATCATCGTATTAAGTAGTGGCTACTGTGTGTGCACTCCTGATGAATGCATACGCAGTCAAGATTGGACCTACCAGTGGAGTCCCTCCACTCCACCCCGTACTCCTCCTCGGCACTTCCTATCCTTGCAAATTCCTCGGGGTTTGCAACGCTCAATACCCAAGTGACTCTCGGATGTGATGGATCTCTCCATCCACTCCGCTCACCACGGACGACCAACAACTGCCCAAGAGTTCAACAACCAAACGTAGTATTAACGTAATAAATTAAGGTCATTATGTTTACTTCATCATCATGTTATGACACTCTTCTTTGCGGTTTTGTTTTGCGTTTCTCTTTTTCCACATCTCCTCTTCCACGTTCCGATTTGCGGCAAGGAATTTACAGAGGTGATGCATACAAATGCGTCGATACATTCTAATTTGGTATTAATGTCACAAGGTTGTTAATTGCGATGACTGAGGAACGTTTTGAGAATATCACGGATTTGATGCGAAGATCATGTTTTTCAATGTGAATGCAAAATTTTGGAAAAAAAGTAAAAAACTGGCGTATGGGTATACTCTTACCCTTGTGTTACATATATATATTATATATACTATATAGTATATATATATATAATATATATATATATATATATATATATATATATATATATATATACATATATATATCTTTTTTAACGAATGTAGTCGTGAAATATTACCGAACGATACAAACTTGTGTGGATAAATAAAATTGATTATGTACATTCAGGAAAAGATTATTGTTGCTGTTGATGATTCAGTTGGTCTTTTCTCAAGGGAAGAACCCGTAAGAAAAAGACATTAGCTCTGATTCGATTTTGTTGTATAAAATGAACAGGCCGGTTAATTTATAAACAAATATAGTAAGGCTAAACATTTTTTTTCATAGTTAAAGCAAAGGTATCCAGTTACCTGTAAGGAAAGTAATTCTTCAGAGATCGTTCGATGTGGACGGTTCAGCGAGTTGCAACTGTGGATACGAATCGCTTTCCATTTGCACAGTTGCAACGTGTTGAACCGTCCACATCGAACGGTGTCTGGTACCTGGACAGCATCAGGGATATCAACAGGTAACGGGAGATCTGCTCACCGTGGTTGGCGCAGCACGTGCTTTCTTTGTTTACTCAAGCAAACCTCTATTTCACAATCTATCCATTAAGGAATTGAACATCGACATCTAGTGATATGTGCGCTTTGGACTCACCACTTGCGTTGTGAGAAAATAACAATGCATACATATTTACTGAAGATAGATAAAATAAAAGCGCAAAGCGCAGCATTAAACAACTGGCAACCAACTCAAATCTGAGGGGAAAGACTGCCAAGTATGCGGAGTCGGACGGACGAGTGAACCAGTCAGTGTGTGATGAAGGTTGGGAGTGAACGGTAACCAGCGAGCGAAAGCTTCCTGCTGCCATGGTTCCCCTCCTCACTTGATTTCTCGGCCAACATCGCCCTACTGTCAAATGTTTGGTGATCTCGTAGTCCTTGGCGGCGTTGTCAGGGAGAGATCATTTTCCGCGCGTTTCACCATAATTATGACATTCTTTTTGGCATTCCTCGTGACGTAAATTTAGCTTTTGATTTATTACCGTGACTTGAATTAATGGAAGAAACTTTCCAAATGAAGAGAGATGTACTAATTAAGGGATCATTCCTTTAATCAAATAAAAAGAGACAGTTACAAAAAAGTTATTTTGTCATTCATTGTTCAATAACGCTGTTCCATAGTTACACTTCCATCTCTGTGTAGCTGAGGCAAATGACTTGAAAGAAAAAGAAAATCGAAGATGTGAGCGTGAACAGTTAGGTTCTAGTCAGCAGCCCCATGAGGAGGAAAGGGGGAATCACGTGACGAATGAAATGCGCCAAGATTATGCGATAGCTTTGTGAAACAAATGTCACAAATGTCCTGAAGCCTACTCAAACTCAAGCAGTTACGGTAAGAATAATTTGATGCATTTTTCAAATAAAGTAAAACACCAGTATCTCTCTCTCTCTCTCTCTCTCTCTCTCTCTCTCTCTCTCTCTCTCTCACACACACACATACAAACATAAAACACAGGTTAAAGAACCATTTTCATCATGGATGACGAATTCCTCAAACCAAGGCGCATTCTTCACACGCACACAAAATTTCAGCATTCATTAACTTTAGAATTATTAAACTTAAACAGAGCTCATATAATTTATATATATATATATATAATATATATATATATATATATATATATATATATATATATATATCTATATATATCTATATATATATACACACACACCCACAAATCCTATCACTGTGGATAGAATCATGTTCAGACACCAGATTCTTTAGTACAGACCCTACTTAATAGAATATAGACAGTGATTTCTTCAAAATTCGTCACCGATTTCATCAAACACAGGCATTAATTTCCCAAATAGTCACTGATGTCTTTCAATATCCCTAAAGAATTCATTGACACAAAACAGTTTTTTTTTTCAGCACAGGCACTATGACAAATAACAAACTCTAATTTCATCAAACAAAATCACTTTTAATTAAGGCAATAAACACTGATTTTTTTAAAACCTACTGCTCACTATAAATAATCAGAACTAAAATGATTTTCAAACTTTCTGTAGAGGATTATTTTCATAGCCTTAGACCAACCATAGGGTATCCCCTCTTACACAAATCTCGTGTGAAACCAAAATTAAGCTACATACTAGATCCAGGTTGTATGACTTCAAAAGGTCTATTAAACCTCAAGAGTCAGAATCCTCAGCAAAACACTGTACACTCAAAGAGGACTAAGAAAAGGACTAAACTTCATATAAATAACAATATTTATTAATGAATTAAAGATAGCCGTAAATGATGGTTGGGGCTAGAAACCGCATTCAGCTACAACACAACACGAGCATTCCCCGTTCTCCTACACTAACATATACATATATACCGACAGGAGGAGGGAAGTCACAGAAGGAGGACGAAAATTAACAAACTCACGGTGGCCGAAAACACAAACATACGACAGTAGAAGGCAAAGATGAGAAAGATAACCCTTAATTCTATTTACAACAACCAAATTCCTAAACCTGACTTACAGTAATA
>NC_087221.1:3877953-3932953 GCF_015104395.2 Macrobrachium nipponense | reverse complement strand
GACAAATAGAACGTAGAACTAATACTGTAACATAGTCTCAACATGTAATGATATATTACATAAATATGATGTAAATAATCCATCACCCCAATAGAATTTACAACTAAAAACATTGGAACTGAGAAATATGGCAACCCACCATATAGGGAGAAACGGACCGTAGTAATAAATGGAATGCACATACCGAAACATTATACTTATCCGGAATTTTGAAGAATCGCTCAACGTAGAAGTAAGGAAATATGAAAAAAGTCTGTGCATTAAGGTACAAATGTCCTATAATATGCAATTCGCTCTACCTCGGAATTAATATATTTTCATATATGTCAACCGAAGGGAAATTTTTTACTTGATAATAATTTTATTCTCTCGGGGATTTGACCCAGCTCACAGAGCAGAGTGACGCTGCCGAGTCGGTAACAACACTGAAGTCCTGATTTCTCCTCTGCTCTGTGCGGTGGTTCGAATCCGCGAGAGGACAAAATTATTAAAAATAAAAAAATTCCCCTTCGGTTAACATATATAAAATATATTAATCCGAGGTAGAGTGAATTGGATATTAGAGGACATTTGTAGTTTGATGCATATAAACGAATCACGGTGATGTGATAAAAATTCATTTTTATCACATTATATATATAGTATTATATATATAATATATATATATATATATATATATTATATATATACATATATATATATATATATATATATATATTATATACATATATATATATATATATATATATATATATATATATATATATCATATATATATATATATATATATATATATATATATATAATATATATATATATATATATATATATATATATATGTATGTATATATAATGCCTTTAATGTCTTGAAAACAGTAGTGGTATATTTTTTAAAAAATGTACTCAATCGCTTTTTCGAAGCAAAAGAAATTCTGTAATCCAAGGGACTGGAATGTAAATTATACCATCGTTTAATCTTACTCCGTTCGTTGCATCATGAGCTATAAGTTATGGAAGTATAATGACGGGAACGGCCAGTTCCATTGTTCATTTAGTACATATCATGAACTTTTGAACTTTTACCTGTTCAAAAGTTACTCATTGAGTTTCATACGTCCTGCAGTCATGTGGGTGCGGAGTTTTATTAATTTTTATTATTTTTGTTTTGATTTTTATCATCCGTTATTTACTAAGTTCTATTTTGATAATATTTCCATAAAGTGAAGTACAATTATCATTTGTCATACGTCGTCAACTCATTCAGATTTGATACCCATTGTCTGTCCCAAATGCGAGGAATACAAGTTTCTCTATGTGAGAATGAGATGTGATCGTCGGAGTCTAATTTCCACTGTCGTTTAGATTTATATGCAAATTTCCAGCACATATTTTATGGTAGAAATATTTCTTGGAGAGCCATGGCTTTTTATTCTAACTGATTTTTTGTTTTTTTTACAAAAGTATACTTTTAAGCTTTCATGGTTATGTTAGAAATGAGAATGGTCTTGTTTTTAAAACACTAAAGTAAAGATATAAAGGTTTATGTCACCATGTGATATGTTTTTTAATTGTTGCAGAATATAGTCTTTCCAGAAGGTAACAACGCGATATTTAAGGATAAGAAAAGGAGTGCTATGGATGTCAGTTAGGAGAGGGAAATCGCGTAATCTTCTCTTTATCTTTTCATTATTATTCCTCTAGAATTTTAGCTATTTATATTTATTTGCGTGTGTAAGTCTTTTTTAATTACATATTATTTACTCTTTGACTTGCTCTTCTCTATAGGCATAGATACCTGCTGAAACATTTTATATGACGTCATCCTTTTAAAATGAAGTAGAAATAAACTGTAAATGAATATGAGTGAGCAGCGGAAAACCTGTGCCGGCAAATGTTCATTTATGAGAGAGAGAGAGAGAGAGGACCGCGAGAGAAGAGTGAGAGGAGGAAGATAGAGAGAGAGAGAGAGAGAGAGAGAGAGAGAATAACCAAGTACTTATCGAAACGGGAAATCTTATGATATAGAAAGATCTCCAATTATGTTCAGATTGACGACATAATTTGCGACGATCTCCACCGCCTCATATTTGGCGAAGTCTCCCAGGGTACGAAAATGCGTTGTCTACCATGTCAGGCGTCTAATGAACTCATTTTTATTGCGAGGCTTCAAAGGCGTCCTCGCTAAAAGCAGTCAGGACGTTTTAAGTGCCAAAAGGATCGTAGGAAATCCTTCTGAATTGCTCTTACCTTTCCTCTTTGGTCGGATGGAAAGTGTTCCTGTCCCACTGTTTTTCTGTCTCGTATTCCTGTATCAGGAGTTTTGTCATTATAGAGAAGTGGTTGCCTTTGTATGTAATGTCTTAATAAGATATCTTATGACTTGTGTATAGGATTGTGATTTCTGTTATTACGCAGCTCATTGGTCAATTATCGAGGATAATGTCAAAGGATACAGAGTTTATATAGCTTTAGTAGAACCCAGCCTACTGTTAAATCACTTTCTCAGAAAATATAAAAAATTCTGATCTTGCAATATTGACAGTATGGGTTATCATTATTATATGCGACGATACAATTGTCTTTTAGATTTACACTTAGAATTAATAAATTTGGTATAGTTTAATCCATTAAGACTAACGAAGATCTACGGGGTAATAATGCAATTTATTTATTTATTTTTTGTCCAGAGAATGTCTCTTGTTGGCCGGCTCATCGTAGGACGAAGTACCTATATTTAGACAAAAATAATCCTCACTTAAGTTGGGGTTTTTATTCCAGAAATAGTCATTATTTTATCAAAAATCCTTCAACCAAAGTGGTTTTGTTTCGTCTTTACATATATGTATGTCCGTCTTTCCATCTTCCTGTATGTCGTCTATCAGTGGCATTATGAATAAATTTATAGGAGGATTTTAATGAGTTTTTTGAGTGGTCGAAAATAGACAGAAATATTTTACAAGATTATTTTTTTATATATGGGCTCTCCTGTGGTGGGCGGGGACTGGAGATGATCAGCCCTGCAATCCCCCCCCTCCCCCCATCCCCCCCATCCCCCCATCCCCCCCTCTCAAAGTCAAACAACCATTTTTACTAAGGTTCGATATCTACATTATTTCAGGGAAGAAGGATCGAATATGATTTTGTAGAGTAGCCATTGCACCTTATCGAGTATCTAGGTGATCAAAAAGGCTCAAAAACTTTTTCTTTTTAACAAAATTAACTTTAAGATTATTTCCCTAACATACTGGTGGGGTATGCGCTATGGGTCCATTATAGTATTTTAAGAGTGTCCTTTCTCTACAATTTTATATAAAACATCTGGAAATGTTACGTAATCTCATCGGACAAAATTTATTTTTTGATTTCAACAACAGAAAATTACATGAAGAATATATAGGCCCATAGGCACTTATTCACAACATTAGTGTACTTACACTAATATTACGCATAATAACTAGTTAGCTTAGCTAATAATCAACATCA
Source organism: Macrobrachium nipponense (assembly GCF_015104395.2). NCBI lineage: Eukaryota > Metazoa > Arthropoda > Malacostraca > Decapoda > Palaemonidae > Macrobrachium > Macrobrachium nipponense. The sequence continues at coordinate 3,929,470 of NC_087221.1, read as the reverse complement.
GCTAAATCATTATCTACATCACCGTCAAGTTTACAAAGAATTGTAGCATCATCAGGAAGATTTTTTATCTTCATCGTCTTCTGCTTCTCAGGGAACATATGTAAGATCTGAGGAGCATAGTACTTTTATCACTACATTTTAATGAATTCTGTTCTTGAAGATTTACAGCTGAATCCCCACGGTCTCTTGTAAGTTTTAGTGTCGGTTTTGATCCAATAGGTACCTTGAATTGTTGAAAAACATCAACTCCATCTATTAAAATCTTGCGTATTGACTGAGCCAAATAATGCTAACTAAACGCCTTATGTATTGCTCTCCCCTTTCTAGTGAGTCTTTCGTAAATTTGTTTTTCTCATTTTCTTCCCCAGAAGATAAGACAACACGGATTGTATGAAGTCGTTCAAGCAGAGTTACAAATTTACCTGTATTTTTTGAAGAAAATAAAAAAGTGCAGCACTACCGTTCAGTGTGTGTAATTTATATATGTAATCAATGGGAAGCTTACCAACTGCGTTTTTTTTCTTGTAAAGTGGGTGTTAATTCTCGAGTAATAATTTTCTAAAGATTCAGGTTTCTATAAAGTTTTATTTCTTTAGCTCATCGACTGGTGTAAATTCGTTGTTGTCAACTGCCTTTCCAGCACACTTACATTCTTGACTGAACAATCGCTCTACATTTGAACTCAATTTCCTTCTCCAACCCAATTATTTAATTTTGTATCTTTTGATATTCGCCAACTATTCAGTCTGGTATGTCAAGATAAGTAGAACAACACCATTTCAGTCTCTTCTTATACTATCACTGCTAATATCAAGTCCCGATCATCACATTTACATATTGTCAAATGTTTATCATTTTCATCAAATGGATAAACAAGTTGGGCTCCTACATTCCCTTTTTGCAACCCATTGCTCATATCCATTGGCTTTTTCATGTCTAACACAAAAAGATTCACGAAGAAAAGTGAAGTTCTTCTTTCGTTTTACCGAAAATGCTTCAGCATTGAGTACATTTGCATGATTCGCTTATACATGGCGAAGTGTGAAGGCCGTTTGTACTCATTCACCAACCCATACCTTTCCCATTTCTCTGCTCTACTATTGATTAACTAATCAGTTTTCGGTGTCATTTCCATCACATTGCCAAATGCACTCAACACGACGTACCTCTCTCTCTCTCTCTCTCTCTCTCTCTCCTCTCTCTCTCTCTCTCTCTCTCGTTCGATTTCCATGCTTCATGCTTATTCCTCCCACTGATTGACAATCACCTGAGCATTCTACTTTCATCCACCACGCAATTCTGGTCACAAGAAATTTACATACAATATATCAGCGCCGTTTACCACGTGTTGATTCATATTATTTCTCCCCATAGATATTCTCCTTGGAAAAGATTTTCATCTCCTTTTGCTCAGCGCCCTCTATCCTTACTTACTCTCTCCTGAAAAACTTAATCATAATGTGCATATCTAACACATTTACTGCAAACAATTTTGTCAATCATCGAGAATCTGTTGTTACTTTGCGTCTGGCTTCCCATTTCCTCAATCAGGGGTTCTTAACCTTTTGATGACTCCAGACCCTAAATGAATTGCCCGATATGGTTCAATGTCCCCTTTGCTCAAGTCCACTTAATCCTCTTCGTTGACAATATAAATTAACACACTTACTTTAATACATACTTTAGGTATGAATACCTAGAGATACAACATACAAGAAAATCAAGAGCATTTGTAGCGTTACATAGTTATTCATTCACAAAATGTACCCATGAATACTCTGACACATTAAAATCAAATGCATACAGATATTCAGAGATCAAGTCCCATGAGCCCAGCATCGGGTTCTCGGGTATGAATGCCACCTGTTAAGATCCCCTGTCCTAAAAGGATGTAAGTCGGTCATTCATATAAAATTGTCATGTTCGTTTCCTCCAAAGCATTTCAGTTTATTAAACGACTGAAAAAAAAAAAAAAAAAAAAACAGGTTCAATGAAGTACAAAGAAGGTGGTGGGAATACTGACTAGGAAGCACAAATTGTGACTAAATCTGCTTAAGATTTATGATGATTGTAATCTCCACAAGATGAGTGATCATAACAGATGAAATGATTTAGCGAATGAAGGAGGCAAAGAGCATAAAGGGGAACGGAAGAAAAGACAATTCAACTTCACTTATATTGCGGAAAAGGAACGCCATTCATAGTGAATGAGAAGCAAAGTGATTGAAGAACAGTACTCATCGGTGCCCTACCTATTCACGGTACAGAATAAATGACACTTTATCACCCATTTCATTTGGAAGTTCATGGTACAACACCTCTCTTATTTCAGGACGAATGCTGCTTCACCTTTTGCGTCCAGAACCTGGCTCATTCGTGGCATATTTTCTTGGCTTATATCACGATTTTGTTTTTCATTTCCATTAACATTTCATTTTCACCAACGACAAACAAAGCTATCATGGCTCAGAGAAAACGTCTCCTGAAAATCCCCACAAGGAAGCAAACGGAAACTGATGAAGGGATAATACAACTTTTTGGTTTTGTTCTTTTCCTCTCGCATTCTCAGTGGTTCCGTAATCCACGCATATAACTATTTACATATTACTTATAGCTTGAAAATGATACCAGAAATAATAATGGTAAATTCATAATAAAGAATATAAGATTACTGAATCCAGGGTACGATTATCCTTTCTAAGCACATCTCCAATCAAGAATGTTTTGTAAATCGAATACCAAAGCGTGTAATATCATTCCTTTGTATTAGATCTTTTCACATCAATGTGTTGTAATTAAGTCTGCGAGAACGGAACATTTATTCATCTAAAGGCATTATCTCAATCTTATTTTGTCGAGTTGATGACAAGCAATTAACTTGATATACTTCACAATTGCATTAATATCAGCCACTTATCTTTGTCACCTCTTTTTGCAACTTTGCAACAATGGGAGAACCAATCCGTTAAATTTGCGCTTGTGTATGACAACCATCAGAGGGGTTCTTCGTGGTAATGATTCAAGTGAGAAATAAAGTTAATTGGAATTAATAATGTTAGTGCAACGGTACAAAGAAGTGACCATCTATTCATACACGTTAAAGCTATTAAAAAAAAAAAAAAAAAAAGCGGATGGCAGGTAAAGAGACCGTTCACCCGGTAGAAAAGGAGTTCCTGGAGAACATTACTGGAAAGTTTCAGTTAAACGTACTTGAAAGTGTCTTGAGTTTTGGAAATACATGTTTCCGAAAGAAGAGCAATTAAAAGTATAATTAGGAAAGTTAAATGGTGAAGGAAAGAGATCGTTAGATTATGTTAAAAACTATTAAGTTGATGGATTTAGTGGAGATAAGTAAAATGATCATTATTAGGAAAAAGCAGGAGTTAAAATATATAGACGTCTTAGTCGAAGAGAAATGAGGACAAATGTCACTTTAAATATACTGAAGACAAGTGACATAGTGAAAATGGAAACTACATCTAAAAGATGGTCACAAAGGGCAAATGTGAAAGACTGAAGTGGAAGGAATATGAGGAGTATATAAAATGAAACCCATGTAATCGACAGGGAGAGTTTGGGGATACAAAAGGTTAGAAGAAGCAATGGAAGAGTAGGAAGTGGTGAGATGAAGTTCATTGAAGAAAAGAGGGAAAGCTTAATAAGTAAGTCAACATGATGGTGGACAAGCAAGAGAACAAGATGTCAAATAATGAAAACACAAGGATGAACTTGTGTAAATACTTCAAGAACAACAACGATATTTTTTATGAAGTGTAATGCAGAACAAATGGTTAATGAGCAAGTGGATCGTGGATCAAAAATGCCGTCAAATTTAAATGTTAGTTCTGCATATTGCAGGGTTAGTATAAGCAGTTTTGCTGAAAAGGATAAAGGAGATAGAGATTTGATCGATGAAAGAGTGGAAAGGATTGGGATAATTCTGATACTATGTGTCGAGGGGAATTTTGAGGCTCTAGGAGTCGTTTTGATTGTAAATAAGGAGCTGATGTATTGTTGGATATCAAGTCATATCAGTCTGTTAACTTAAGCTATACATTTATTTAAGTCGTTAAACGAATTCCCCTTCATATTATATCATTAGTCATGAAACATGCACTATTCAAAGCTAGAAGCCTACACCGTTCAAGTATTGAATCTCTGTCAACAAACCATACAAGTAATTTATATAACAGAAATTTTGACAATATGAAGAAGCCAATTGAAAAATTAATTCCTTCTAAACAAAAACTCCGAAATTGGATACCATCAAAATTTTGAAACAGACTACCGCAAAAACACTAAGACCAATAAACTCCGAATATTTAAACACTAAAATATATATATATATATATATATATATATATATATATATATATATATATATATATATATATATATATATATATATATATAACATTTAACCATCTAATTATACATATCTAATTTCGGAAAATTTTGGCCGTGGAAACAGCAATTGTACTTCAAATATTTAAATAATATAAAACTTGGTGCAAAATGAGAATAGTAACATTATCCTCCCGAACCAAGTTCTAGTGGGTTTTGCTTAGGTAATTCTATGTATAGACAACTAATTTCTTCATTGGAAAATCTTTAAGTACATGAAATGGTAAAAGCATGAAGTACATAGAATATTTTATCGTCCTATAATTCTTCATTGGAAATTTACGCTTTGGATGACATTTGTTTATATTAACATCGGCAACCTACTCGTAAATGTAAGAGTATGAAAGGGTTATGCTCGTAAAACTCTTCACTCTTTTATCAAAGAGCTATGCACTTGCTAGCTGAGTTAGTGCATGTCTAGCATATTCAGGATACTGGGCTGTGAAATCCTACAACGTATTGTAGTGCTTCAAACTTACCCCATATTTTTCGAGCAGGTGATCCCATCAGTGGCGGAAATTGCACCCTAGATTTTTGGAAAGAATAACTATTCAGGAGTTAGAAACTCGCGGATGCCACCCTGGAAAGTGCTGGTGAAATATTTGATAGACCTCCAAAGTAATTCGCCACACTGCGAATTTTCACGGACTTTCTCGCAAAAAGATGAGCGGGTATAGTCGCTATAGTACCCATAACTTCTGATCGAGTTATCATATCTTCACGTTTTTCATACCATTGGAAAGAGGGAACTTTCAGCTATCATGTACAAAGTAATTTATCACCATAGTTTACAACTTTGATCTAATGATGACCGAGAAATAAAAAGTAACAACTTTTGCTCTTTTTGAAATGATCACAAATACAATAAAAAGTTTCTTGTTTTTAATAAATGAAAGGATCTTAAAATTGTGTTGGAATCTTTATTTCATACAATTTTTCACTGAAAATAAATCTAAATCTATTTAATAGCATGAAGTTATGACCCTGTGTTAATATTGCAGGTTGTAAGCTTCATTGCCATAGATTCAAATTTTGATATTCAAACAACCTCAAAGAGGTGGAAAATCCTTCTATTTGACAGCATCTTTTGAATAGTCTGTTCGAATAACTTTTTTTCTGTGAAAACCCCTGCTTATCACCCTGATCTATCAAAGCTTGATAAGTTGTTAGCAGATTGTAAGGAATGTTAGGATGGCGCTATCAAACCAATTTGACCAAATTTTTCAGATGTTTCCGCGGGTGAAATTCCAGTTATGTACCATGAGAGCTATAGGTTATCATACTGCCGCCCACATCATATCAAAAGACATGTCAAGAAACCTAAATTTAGTAGTATACAGTGCTCTGGTGTTGGTAATAAAGAATCGCATGTTTTGGGTGATGGTTTTTCTGCTTTACCACTAATCAAGTCTTGTACTTATACTTTTGGTTTGAAAAATAAGTGCTTTGTGTGTGGTGAACAGTATAATCTCAAACACAGGTCAACCTGGTCTATGATGGAGGTAGCTATTGCTAACCAACCTGGTTCTTTCAGCATGTATACAAAAATATTGCTTGCAGCAGAAAGGCGACAAGACTAGGTAATGTTCACCACACTACATTAGCGATAGACACATAACCCTAAAGCAACACAGGCATTATCAGGAGACTACTTGATGAAATCAACCCTATAATTCTGCTAGAAAAAAAACAAGTATTTCCATTAAAAACTCTAATGTCAAAATTCCAAGCTCTTGCTGTGGAAGATAGGCTTTAGAATATTCAAGCATATAAATAATCTATTTTGAAGAGGCGCCTCATACAGGAATGTTCCGAAACTGTATTCATACCACAGCCTGGAATGTGAGACCTTGTTTATAAGGCTGTAATGTCTCTTGGAGATGCCCTAAAAAAAGATTGGCACGCTTGTGTCTCTGAATAATGAGCTTTAGATGAGAAATCGATGAAATGAAAACTGCATTCTCTAAAGGCTTGTTCGTGGCAAAGTTGACACATGGCAAGTTCAACAATGTTTTGGCTTGACTATATAGTTGAGACAACTGAAAACAAAGCACTGAAGGATAATGGTAGAATAATTGGTTTGACACTGGTAGGAAGTTCACTTAATCGCTGGTTCCTTGCACATCCTGTGACTGCAGCCTACTCTGTTAATTTAACTAAGAAGCTGCAAAATTCACACAAGGCACATGGAGTGTTTGCTGATGATGGCTCGCCCTTGTCTTGCACAAAATCACAGTTTATGCACAAACTTCAGTCACTTTTACGTGATGAAATTTTTTTATCTGTAACTGGATCAGATACCATTATATTTGATGGTCACGCCATCATCCAAAGACTTCCAGGACCAAGTGCCACAGGAACAGTTACATCCAGTATGGCATCTGATTTTGTTCTCTGTGGCCAACATGCAAATATTAAAGTGATTCCTATAGTATTTGACGGATTGGAAGTTCCTAAGATATGGATAGTATTTCTCAGTTAAGGAAAAAAACAAGTTAAATCTTGCAAAGTGCCACATAAGCTACATAAAAGAATACCCTAGAAGTGTACTTGCTGATGATCTAGTGAGCTACACAAGTTGTGGTATAATAGACAGAGCATATAAAATAAAAAAACAACAGTCCATATCATTTCCTGCTGTAGGTTCACTTCAAGAAGAGGCTGATTGTAGAATAATTCTGCACTCAGTTGTAGCTGGAGAAATTGCAGCTAAACGAATAATAATCGACAACCAGAACACGGATGTTTTCCTATTGGTTCTGACAGGGGATACTGGAAAACAAACATCACTCATCTGTGCATCTGTGATATGAGAAACCTTCTGCAGATCAAATCAACATTATTCTACCAGTATACTGCATTGCAGGCTGTGATACAGTGAGCTTCTTCTATTGCTTGTAAAAGCAAAAGCATTCAGCATTATGATAGAAAAAGCTAGATTTCATCAGTCTCTCAAAATCCTTGGAACAACTCACCTTATAAGCAGGACTGATAAGCAAGTTTTCACCAATTTTGCTGGAGCACTGAATGGAAAATTGGGTTGTGATTCTCTTAATAGGTTAATTTGTGAGAAAGCTGTAAAGAAAATTGCCCCTAGAAACCTTCCTCCCACAGAGGACAGCTTCCATCATGTGCTCCATACCTCCTACCAGCTCATGATGTGGTGACAAGCATCCAATACAGACCTACAGATGCTTGATCCAGTCTTGTTTGGATGTTATGGTGATATCAAATTTACTTTTTCCTGTAATGATATCTCAGTCAACCTGAGTAACTGATATTAAATGATTTTATATGCCAATGAAAAGAAAACTCTTGCAATACCAACTGCAAATGTCTCACGAACAATCAAACATGTACTTCAGCAAGTATAAGTGAAGCTAACCAGCCAAGTGACGAATCTGATTCTTTCAAAACCTGCATAAATCCTCTTACATTACCTGCCTTTTCTTTGATGATAGTGACTCAGATTTAGAAGATTGATTCTTTTCTTGAATATAAATTTTCATAAAGAATGTACTGTTTAGTTAAACATGGCCAAGTTTTAATCAGCTTAGAAACATTGGTCCTTTATATTAATCATAGATATATTATCAGCAAAATGTCTTTGTTATTTTTGTTCTTCATCAAAGACTTTTACTTTTCAAAAGGAAATGATATCATTTATAACTTCACATGTACAGTCAGCTGGATTAAATTGAATTCGCATTATTTTATGTTCCTTTCATTGAATATGATTTTCCATGGAAATATTTACATTTTTAACTTTGTCAATAAGCGTTTTATATCATTATATTAGTGTGCGAAATCATATTGTTACACTATGAATATTAGAATTTTATGAAGATATCATTATTAGTAAAAAAACAATAACAGAAATGCACATAATATTGCTGTCTAATTATATAAATAGTGAAAGTTTTGTTCTTCAAATATTTGCTGGACAATTTATTATTTTGTGTCTTCTAATGACCGCTTTGGGTTATGTATTCAGAATTTTTGCGCATTTTACATACCATCAGATGACTGAATATTCCCCCTTTCCAATGGTATAAGTAATGTGCAGATATCATAATTCTATCAGAAGTTATAACTTATACTGACCATACCCACTAATCGTTTTATGAGAAAAACCGTAAAAATTTGCTGTGTGGTGAGTTACTTTGGTGGGCTATACAAAATTTCGCCAGCACTTTCCAGGGTGGCATCCACCAGTTTCTAGCTCGTAAAGAGTTACCTTACATTACCTTACCGATGTGCCATATCCTTCAGGACGATGGGAACCATGGATTTTAACTCCAAAAATATAGGGTGCAATTTGTGCCTCTGATGGGATCACCTACTCGAAAAATATGTATTTTGGTAGGTTTGGCTGCTGCACTATTGAATTGCTTTTATATTATTATTATTATAATTATTATTATTATTTTTTTTTTTGCTCTATCACAGTCCTACAATTCGACTGGGTGGTATTTATAGTGTGGGTTCCGGGTTGCATCCTGCCTCCTTAGGAGTCCATCACTTTTCGTACTATGTGGGCCGTTTCTAGGATCACACTCTTCTGCATGAGTCCTGAAGCTACTTCAGCGTCTAGTTTTTCTAGATTCCTTTTCAGGGATCTTGGGATCGTGCCTAGTGCTCCTATGATTATGGGTACAATTTCCACTGGCATATCTCATATCCTATTCTTATTTTTCCCTATTTTTCAGATCTTGATACTTATCCCTTTTTTCCCTCTCTCTCTTCAACTCTGGTGTCCCATGGTATTGCGACATCAATGAGTGATACTTTCTTATTGACTTTGTCAATCAACGTCACGTCTGGTCTATTTGCACGTATCACCCTATGTGTTCTGATACCATAGTCCCAGAGGATCTTTGCCTGATCATTTTCTATCACTCCCTCAGGTTCGTGCTCGTACCACTTATTACTGCAAGGTAGCTGATGTTTCTTGCACAGGCTCCAGTGGAGGGCTTTTGCTACTGAATCATGCCTCTTTTTGTACTGGTTCTGTGCAAGTGCCGGGCATTCGCTTGCTATGTGGTTTATGGTTTCATTTTTCGTATTGCACTTCCTACATATGGGAGAGATGTTATTCCCATCTATCGTTCTTTGAACATATCTGGTTCTTAGGGCCTGATCTTGTGCCGCTGTTATCATTCCTTCAGTTTCCTTCTTGAGCTCTCCCCTCTGTAGCCATTGGCATGTGTCATCGCTGGCTAGTTCTTTAGTCTGTCTCATGTATTGTCCGTGCATTGGTTTGTTGTGCCAGTCCTCTGTTCTGTTTGTCATTCTCCTGTCTCTGTATATTTCTGGGTTTTCGTCTACTTTTATTAGTCCTTCTTCCCATGCACTCTTTAGCCACTCGTCTTCACTGGTTTTCAGATATTGCCCCAGTGCTCTGTTCTCGTGTTATGTATAGTCTGTCCGTATTTGCTCTTGGGTGTAGTGCTTTGTGCATTGTCATATGTTTCCTGGTTTATCTGATCTATGCTGCGGAGTTCTGCCTTCGTCCATTCCACTATTCCTGCGCTGCTGTATCTGATTACTGGCACTGCCCATGTTTTTATGGCTTTTATCATATTTCCGGCGTTGAGTTTTGACTTGAGTATCGCCTTGAGACTCTGCATATATTTTTTCATGATCGTGTCCTTCATCTCTTGGTGTTTTACATCCCCTCCTTCCATTATTCACAGGTTCTATCCGAAATGGCATGTCAGATCCATAAGAACATTGTAAATGCCAACTGCTACCTATATACAAATTGAATGTCAACTAACAATTCTATAGATTTCAAATTCTTCTATAGTGACTTAAAATAAGTTTTTCTGCAACTTTGGAGAGCACAGGGAGAATTGAAATTGTCACGTAGTTGCTGCAGTCGGCAGATATGCCTCTCTTTGGAATAGGCACCGTATTACAAAGCTTGTGTCCATCCACAAAGGCAATATGTCAACATGAAAGTCCATAGAATCTACTAAGCTTCGGAAACAGCACAGTAGGATACTTAAAGATTATGAAGAATGTTCTTAACATCCCTGGAGCAAAATGCAAATTTGAAAGAAAAGGTTCAGGATGACAAGTGTCCGGGAGGTAAAGTGAAATGAACGTGTGTGGATGATTAGGGTAAAATCCCATTTTCTGATTCTTGATTCATTGCTGTTGTCGTAAGGGAATAAATAAACAACCAGATGAAGTATGATGGTTTTCCTGTTTCCTGGGGTTCTCTTAGTAAGAAACACATGATACAGTAATTATTATCCGTTTTAAGTAAAAACGGATAATAAAAAAAATAAAAAACTTTTTCCTTTCTGCTTCCTTTCGAGCGTCATTGTTGGCAAGTTCTGCTCCCAGCAGACTCTTACGTTTTTAAGAAGGGACGTTAAACCTGAACTTACTTCTTAGTCTTTATCCTACTACCAAAGAGGAAATTCTAAACCTTAGAAAATACAAGAAAATAATTTGTCAAAATTACGCAAATCTACGAAGCAGGCTCCAGTGATGTATAGACAAAGGCTACATAAGGATAATAAAGTCCCTGCCCGGTTCCAATCCATCTTTCTCACCCTCTCGCGAGCGCAATCTGTTTTTTCTTGGCTACCTGCAAACCTATAACTCTTCTTCCAGTTTATTCTAATGACTGCTATGCAACATACCTAAATTAAAAACGAGTGATAATGTAATTTTAAATTACATATTAAGCAAAGTAAGTAAAGAGGAGGGAAAAAGACTAATCATGCCACCAATAAAGAGGCGTCTGAATTCTTTGGAAAGTACTGTACCTATTTCTAGACCGAGGAAAGTTCCCTGGAGAAACTAAGTTTCTCTCCACTAGTGAATATCGTGAGTAAGTGAGACATTCTAGAACTGCAAGTAGGAAAAAGAGAACAATTGTTGCTGAGAAAATATTTATGAGAAAGATTAAAGGACAAATAAGAATAAAGAAATTATTAAGTAAGAAAGTGAGATGTAGCATAAGAATTACAACATAAAAATAAAGGCATGGAAATAAGTATTTACAAAGAGACATGTAAGAGAAAAAGAATGAAGGCAAAGAATGAGAAAGAGAGATGCAAATAGAGGTGATTAGATGAGGAGAGATTAAGCAGGTAGGAATTAAAAAGAAAGACTAAAGAATGAGAGGAAATAGTAACAAAGTCAAGAATTTAGAAGTGGGGAATAAACGGAGGAAAATGAAAAGGAAATAAGAAATAAGATTAGCAGGCAAAATAGTAATTAAAAATGGAAAATGAAGGCGAATATAATCTCCATAAGAACTAATATTGTAGTCAAATATGAATACGCTCAATAACTGATCACTGATTTTCAATTCAAGTGGGACTCTATCTGTCTTTTTCCAAAATTTTCAGGTAAATATTACACCTAGCGCCTACTCCCGTTTCGCTCGTATTAATGGAAGCATTTCTCTGATTACTTTACTTTTTTTGATAAATTCTAGAAGCCTATCCGCTCCACATAGGAAAAGATGCCAAAGGGGGAATTATGACTAAGTGGTTAGTCACCTGCCGATTTGAACCACCAACAGCAACTACCTTAGACACTTCAGTGACAGATTATTTTGCCGAATGCAGGTATTTCTACTTTGTGCCGAAATCAACCCACCCCCATCATGACAGCCGATTGATATGTCTAAAACACAGTTATCTATTAATTGGTATCCGATCACCGAGACATTTTTTGTGTTCACACACATTAAGTAACATAAGTTGTTTGATATCAAGTTCACAGCAGCTCCTAAATATCACTTAACTGGAATTATAATTTGTTTGGCGTCAATCACCTGGGGGAATCGAATCATTAGCCGCAACTACCTCAGACCTCATTGCGAGTATTCTTATCACTGGCTAAGAGAGGTATAAGTTGAAATTGACCTGTCATATCAGCCCGTCAAATGCAGGTGTTTGTAATTAGTGTCGTCAGTCCCCACCTGAAACATGACAGCCGACGGTATGTATGATGCACACAGTTATTTATGAATTTATGTTACGTCACCTTCACATTTCTTTTATATATTCAAACATTAAGCTACAAATGTCCATTTATTATCCAATTCGCTATACTTCGGAAATAATACTGAAGGGGAATTATAAATACTAAGGGGTTAGTCACATGAAGGACTAGAGCTACAGACATGCAGCTCACTCTGATTTCAGTGATGAATTCTCTCACCACTGAGCTATCAAGGGAGGTATACGTGTTGATTCTATCACTGGTATAAATATGCGTAACATAGCGTTTGTACTTAACAGCAGCATATATGTAAGTATATATATGTTATAAGAGGGTAAACCCCATATAAATTAAGAACGGTAACGAGACTCGGGCAGAGGCACTGAGTATTCTCTCTCTCTCTCTCTCTCTCTCTCTCTCTCTCTCTCTCTATCTCTCTCTCTCTCTCTCTCTCTACACACACACACACACACACATATTCAGCATAACTCACTATTGTTGCTTACTCTCTAATTTTGAGAATTCTCTAATATTTATATTTAGAGTTTATTTATAAGTACATTTGAATTAATTCCTTTCCTATTTCTATACAATTAAAACTAAATGTATATATATTACTCTAGATTTTACAGTATTCAAAAAATGCAGTTAATATTTATCTGACTTTTTTCCAAATGATTTTCTTAGTATTTTAACAAATGTATGAAGAGAAACCAGAAAACTCTATATATAACTAGTTCATCTCTCTCTCTCTCTCTCTCTCTCTCTCTCTCTCTCTCTCTCTCTCTCTCTCATTAGGACACTGTGAATGCACAGTAAAATCTGCTCCTACAAATAAGTGAGCACACGATGTCTCCTCGGATGGACTAACAAGCCTTTGAGACATCCTAATCCTAATCCTTGTAACTCTCTCTCTCTCTCTCTCTCTCTCTCTCTCTCTCTTTAGGTTGTTAAATCAGATCCATAATTATCAAAGTATACTTTATTTATAAAAGGATATGTAAGAGCCTAACCATCAGAAAAAATAGTGTAATTTAACTAATTGAAATCAAGATTTCTCAATTGAACTGAACACAAGGAAAACGGACTGATTAAAACAAGTCCTGGCTAACTGAAGTAAATCCAGTAATAAAACAGAAAATAAAATATCCCTCATCGAACCCGGACAGGTTCGCTGCACAAATAAAAAAAAGACACCTAGTATAAAACTCGCTTCATTTCGTAATACATAATAGAGGCTTGTCAGAATTGGTAATGGTTCGGCTCACGAAGCCCGACAGACTGCCAGTTCCTGTCAAAGAAACACGGCCCTCATTAGCATACATCATGGATAAAATGATAATACATCTTGTAAATGGGTTATCACAGACAAAATATGAATAAATCTCGTGAATGAAAGGAAATGATTCATTGCAACTGCATAACATCTCGAACAGTTTGAAGTGCGGAAAAAAAAAAGGATTAGTGAAAGTTTTCAACTGCTCTCACTTCTATGTCCATTTTGCACGGTCCCCTTGGTTGCATCGCCCCGGGATCAGTCTGAATTCGCAGTCTTAAACTTCCATCAACACCTCTCACCAAAGGGTATATCACAACGTACTACATACTCATGTACAATCATCAATAAAACTGAAGATACAGTTTTCATTAGCTTTCGTTCATCGAATTTCCCATTTGTTTTTTACTGAAAAGACATAATGTCGCTAATTTTACCTTAGAATATGAAAATACAACGCAATATATGTCATATAAGCTAAAACTACAAAGCAAAAATGTTCAGATACTTAAAAACACTATATATGTCCGAAGTAATTGAAATTTCTCGGATGGATTCGTTTATAGAGATCTGGAAGATAGAGTGAATTTCTGATTGTATTACTATTTATCACAAAGACAATATTTACTTGTTTTCCTTTATGAACGGGAATATTATTGCATCATCATAAGTGGTGATTGTAATTGTCTTAGTTTCTACATATTTATGTTTCCATTCCAAAGGGTTTAAAGTTAGCTGACGTCAATGTTGCGACGGCTAAGGTAAGTTGAATCCTCAGGAGCGTTTTCTATAATGTGAGGGAATGCCATAGTGCTTCGGGCGGGAAAGCACAAGTCACTGGATACCCGTGTAACGGCTTTCACACTTTCATGACTTGATGTTGACTTAGATCAACGCTACAGCAGAGTCCAGCTAGCTTTGCATCTAAACCCTTCCCACTGATTACGTCACGACCATACTTTGAAGTTGATTGGTTGGCAATAGTTTGGAAAAGTTGGTTAATCTGTGGTTCTTTTCCTCTTCACTTATTTAGCAATGGTTGTTTAATGAACTGAAATACGTTGTGTTGACGATCAAAAGTAAACGTTATACTATCCCCTGAAATAAAAATCATAATATGTATATATATATATATTATATATATATATATATATATATATATATATATATATATATATATTATATATAGATATATATATCTCCTTAAAAATGGTAAAAACAGGAAAATATAAATGAAGTCAGGAGTGTTCCGCGATGCTGTAGTGTTGTTTTTCGTGAATGATGTTCATCTGACCACGGAGGTAACACAGGAATGTCTGTCTTCGAATCGGTGCACTTGAATCACAGGACAATGATAATTACCGTATGATATTGTCAAGTATCTTCGCCATTCTAAATTTAATCATAGACTGTCTCAGAGCTATGTAGACTGGTATTTCATATTGATTTCAGGACATTTTACTACATTTTAAGTCATAAAATCGATTTCCTTGCAATCGTGCACACATTAGGAGGTATGACCAGCAGTGACTTCACTCGACAAAACCAAAATATGCCTGTTTAAATTATAGTTATAGCATGATAGGCTATACGAGTGTAATTGGATATAATTTGCTGAGAATTTTCCTAAGGACAGTATCTCTTTTCGAAATAACAAAATCATAAAAACTGACGTAGATCTATAATGACCTACGTCTTTTTTGTCGGTCTCAGCTCATGACGTTTGGATTGTAGGCCTATCTTATATTCTGCCATTTTATTGTGGTTCTTGTTGTGGTTGTTATTGGCTTTGTTGCTGTTGTTACGCTGCTTGTAGTGTCCTCGAAAATTTTTCATATGGTAACCTATCACACACACACACACACATATATATATATATATATATATATATATATATATATATATATATATATATATATATATATATATACATATATATATGTATATATATATATATATATATATATATTATATATATATATATATATATATATATATATATATATATATATATGGCGCAATAAAATATATTGCTGTCATGCGAAATGATAGTAAATTCCCAGATCAGGAAATCAGAAAGATGTAGTGTCGGAAGAGGAATGTCTTCGTTAGCAACATTTACCGTTTAAGGTGACCTTGAACATTTTTCTAGTTGTCATAATTGGCTCCCACCGAGACAGAGCGGATTTGGCAACTTGCGATTAATCACTTTCTGGAGATAGAGCGATGTTGAAAATTGCCATCTCAATTCGTGACACGGGCAGGGAGGTCGAGTATGCTTGGTCATGAGCGGCAGTAGGTACACTTCCGAATCTGGTTTTACTTAGATTTTCATGAGAGGGACTACTAGCTGGTCATACATGAATGATATATATATATATATATATATATATATATATATATATATATATATATATATATATATATATATATATATATATATAATATCTACTGGTTATTTTTTACCAAACACATGCAATTGTTATGGCCTTCTCGTGGTTAGGTCGATAACGTGACCTCTTTGTGATTGTGGACCTGGGTTCGTTTCCCAGTACCGGACATCACAATTTCTTTTTCAAATTTCTTTGACCTTGGATCTTCAGGTTTTGTAGTGACAAACGTATCCCAAAAAGCGCAAAGAATTCAAGAAGTTAAGAGGACATTGTGGCCATTACAATTACACATTATATTATATATATATATATATATATATATATATATATATATATATATATATTATATATATATATATATATATATATATATATATATATATATATATATATCATATAATATATATATATAATATATAATAGTATATATATATATATATATATATATATATATAACCTTTTGTAGGTTAAGTGCAGTTACGGTAACTATAAACGTATGATTATGGTTAATATATATCTGTTGACTTGAATTGTTATGAACGTAATTTTTCAGTTGAATTTGTATTGCACAACTAATATTAGTTATTATTTATCTAGTTATTTTTTTTTTTTGGTAGATCTCACATTTTCTTGAGTTTTACGTCTTCAACATAATCAAAATGTGATTTTAAGCGACTGACGCAAATTAAGGATCATGAAAAAATTATTAATTTTACTGTCTCATTCATTTTGCTTCGCTTACTCTACTTCCGGGTTTCTTTTGCAAGAACTCCCCTTTGACTGAGGCATTTAATCAATTCCAGTTCGCGTTCTAATCTGGGATCTTAATTTCCGAGAAAGATGTAAATGGACATAAAGCAGGTGCTGGACACCCGACAACTTGTTTCTCGCCAGCAAAAATATTCGGAAGGAATGGAATCTTATTATGGGAAATGAGTCTGGAATGAGATAGCCACAGCCACTCCCTTTTCCTTAAGTTATTTCGATTTTATATCATGGATTTCTCCTTTTTTTCTTTCTCTTTTTTTGTCATATCTTTTCCAACAAATTCATTAGAAGTTCATTTCGTAGGCTCTCATGACGCTACCAAGTTCCAAGAAGAGGTGAAAGGCAGAAGTTCAAAAAGTTGATTATTTTCTGCAAGGGAATTTGAGGAAAACGGCAGCTTCTCGTTTTGAATTGATTTGATGGATTTCCACAGGATGACCGAGAACATTGTAATGTCGTCAACGAAATAGATTTAAGCATCCTTAAGTCATCGATCAAGCATGCTTCCTTTATAAAATTCTTTACTCAGGATTTTTTTTTTATGCTGAAATTTGAAGTTTTGGATGGATACTTATAATATGATGGATAATACGATACTCATACATACATACATAGCACATATATATACGCTAAGGAGTCACAAAACGTCATTAGTTTTCGTGTTGGGTGATTCCGAGGTAGAACGAATTAGATATTAAACGACAATTGTAGCTTAATGCTTATATACTTTACACACACAGATATATATATATATATATATATATATATATATATATATATATATATATATATATATATATATATTATATATATATATTGTCACAACTTCAGCTTTCCACCTGAACTATTCATCAATTCTCAGTAATGAGGGCAGCACTTCATGTAGGTATAGTAGATATGTTAGGTGAATTATCAAACTAAAGTTAAAATTAAACAAAGACTTTACTTATTTTAAATCACGTCTGAATATAGTACAAAATAATAACAAATAACCACTTAATAACTATTAGAATCAAGTGAATCGTAAGTATTAACTTTACAGACTTGCAAGTAAACAATTCCAAGGAATACAAACGTAAAAAACAAGAGGTAATTTCATCCATGCTGTCCGCTACGATCAGCAATCAAAAGATGGCGCTAACATCATACACAATAATAGGTGTGTAATTAGAATTGCTACATAATGATAGGAGGGTTATAGTTCCCCCCTGTTAGGAATGAAATTACTATGACAATTTTATTGACAAATTTAGTTGAATTCAAGTGGTTTTCTGTCTAAGACATGATAATGCATTGGCGATAGTGTTGTTTGATCCTCAAATGCTGTGGATCTCAATGTTGTAGGAAGACAAGATGTATGACCATCGAAGAAGTTTTTTGTTAAGCTTGGCCCTTTCGAGGACGGTAAGGGGTTTGTGTGCTTTACTAGGGTCAAAAGCATCAGGTAGCGGTTTTTTTTCCAACCTTCCTTCTACCTTCTATTCTTATGACTGATAGTTCCTTTTCCAACAGAACTTTTTCTTTTCATTCTAGTTCAAGTCTTCTTTGCTCAGCTTCTACAATTAAGCTTGCAGCTTCTACCTTCCTTTCCTCAGCTGCTGCTGTGGCATTTGCAGCTTGAAGCCTTTTTTTGTTCAGCTTCTACTGTTCGCTGCTGCAGTTAAAGTTGAAGTTTCAATTTCATTATCTCTAGGTCTTCAGTTGTAGTAACTGTACGAGCAGCACCTCATTCAAGTGTTAGAGGCCTTAAGGGAAGAGCCTCCTCTTCAGTTATGTTACCACTATTTATCAAGAAATCTAAAATCTTTCCCAATAGTTCAGCTTTTACCACAGCATGACCTACAGATATTCTTGCCCTTACAGCTATTTGGCAAAGCTGGTCCTTTTTAGCTTCCTGTAGTGTATTCAGGTGCTCCCTATGTGCACCTAAAAATTTCTCAAGATCAAAAGGCATCTCTCAATGCTGATAAAATGGAAAATATCACTGGAAATTATATTACTACCATACACAAGCTATGCAACTTAAAAACGTTAGGTCATTCATGCATTTATGGTGCGAAGGCACTCACAAACCACAGGAATTTCCTTAATCCTGCAATGAATAACTGTTCAGAAAATTCACTTAAATGAACGAGCCTTTCCTACCAGTTATTTTTAAAATAATCCATGCCAACCAGAAAACATAGTTCACCAATAATGCACAACCACTAACAATCTTGAATGAAACAGATTCTTAATGAAGTAAATAATTGGAAGTACCAACAGTTACCTGAACAAGGAATAAACCTTTACGTATCCATGGAGGTAGAACGAAGTTCTCGATAACGTGGTCGTAACAATATGAAGCCGAAATCCTTTAAAGAGCGAAGGTCGTACCCTGAGTAAGAGGAACAGAGGTTCCTAAGGAAGGAATCTTTCAATCCCTAAAGATGAGGTTTTGAATGCATCAAAGCACCTGGAGAAGCTGGGGCGACTATGAAGATATCGCTAAGCGATGGTAGTCAACAGAGTCGAGGGTTAAAAGAATGACGAATTCTAGGCTGCCATTACCCTGCCTGCACGTCCTCCAAAATCTCGATGTATGCTTAAGATGACGTGTAGCAACACGACATTCTCGTAGTGAAAGTGTGAGCGCGCTGGAGAACACTATCCGGTGGTGGTCCGTGTTATAAACTAGCAAAATATCACTAATACTCTACACTCATGTTATCCATCCTCACAGAGAAACAACAAAATGAATTTCACAGTCCGTCAAGATCGAGCGTAAGCGCAACGCAAACATAAGTAGATCCCGGTCAGGCCCCCAATTTGTCACAACTTCAGCTTTCCACTTGAACTATTTCATCAATTCTCAGTAATGAGGGCAACACTTCATGTAGGTATAGTAGATATGTTAGGTGAATTTAATCAAACTAAAGTTAAAATTAAACAAAGACTTTACTTATTTTAAATCACGTCTGAATATATAATAACAAAAAATAACAAATAACCACTTAATAAATGAATCGTAAGCCACCGGATAACGAACTCAAAGTATTAACTTTACAGACTTGGAAGTAAACATTCCAAGAAATACAAACGTAAAAAACAATGATAATTTCATCCATGCTGTCCGCTACGATCAGCAATCAATAGATGGCGCTAGCATCATACACAATAATAGGTGTGTAATTAGAATTGCTACATAATGATAGGAGGGTTATTCTAATACACACACACACACACACATACACACACACACACACATATATAGTACTATATATATGATATATATATATATATAGATAATATATATATACTATATATATATATATATATATATATAATATATAAAGATATATATATATATATATATTATATATATAGATATATATATACTATATATATATATACACACACACACAATATTATATATATATATATACTATATATATATATATATATATATATATATAGTATATATATATATACATATATATATATATATATATATATATATATATATATATATATATATATATATATATATATATATATATATATATATATATATAGTATATATATATATATACTAAAGAAATAACAAATGCCACGAAGGAAAAAATAAACGAAGGAGGTCTGCAAGATCTTTCGACTTTAAAAGTCCTTTACTGAGCAGATACTGACTTAAATACGAACAAAAAGACAATACAAGAAGTCGTATAACTGACAAGATAGGGATTATAAAGGGATTAGTACCTAGAATCCGACACACCTGGAAGATAAGAAACCTTCCCAAACAAGCATAAACAATGGGTGCAATTGAAGGTTTAAGACAATCATCTCAGATACAATTTCCAGACAATTAAAGGATTACAGGTACAGCTATTCGGAACTTGGTAAACAAAGCCATATTCACAATACAATACAGACATACATTACAACAAAATTTAATAAAACTCTAAGGCAACTGATTTTTATTTAAGTCAGTAAATATATCTTTGAGGTCAGTTGCCTTAGAGTTATTGAATTTTGTTGTAATGTATGCCTGTATTGTATTGTGAATATGGTTTTGTTTACCAAGTTCCGAATAGCTGTCACCTATAATCCTTTAATTGTCTGGAAATTGTATCTGAGATGATTGTCTTAAACCTTAATTGCACCCATTGTTTATGCTTGTTTGGGAAGGTTTCTTATCTTCCAGGTTTGTCGGATTCTAGGTACTAATCCATTTATAATCCCTATCTGTCAGTTTTATACGAACCCTTTCTTGTATTGTCCTTTTCTCGTTAATTTTATGTCAGTATTTGCTCAGTAAAGGACTTTTTAAAGTCGAAAGATCTTGCATACCTCCTTCGTTTATTTTTCCTTTGTGGCATTTATCTTTATTTATGGATTTATCACGTTCCTAACTTTCGTGATTCAGTTATACAGGACATACATCTATTATATATATATATATATATATATATATATTATATATATAGTATATATATAATATATATGTATATATATAGATATATATATATATATATATATATATATATATATATATAGATATGTATATATATATTATATATATATATATATATATATATATATATATATATAATATATATCTCAGGTACTGAAAATCAATTTGTTGTAAATTTTATGGTACAAAAATATTATTTTCCCCTCATGCATTGTAGTATAAAATTATTCATTTGTTAAACAGTACAGAAATTTCCTGGTTTTCGCTCGTCCTTTTATTCCTTATTTTTTGCTATGCTGCTATGAATTAAAAATCATTAATTTTAAATAAAAGAAGCTGAGTATCATGGCATGTCATAAAAATCCACTTTGCAGTAAGGGTGAAGAGAAATCAGCTAAAATTCTTTTGTTGTTACATAACATCTTATTTATTTATTTACTTATCTATCATTATTATTATTGCTAAAAAACTCACAATTTAGAGAAGAACAATCTCTCTTAAAAATCCACAAAATAAATATAGCAGTATTGCTATGTAAAACAAACATAGACTTTCGAACACCAGTGTTGACGTTAAAATTTTAACGTCAACATTGATGAGGAACACCGTTCAGGTGTTTGAAAGTCTATATTTGGTGGTTTACAAATAATAATATACTCTACTATAGAATAGTGTATTTTTATGACACACATAATAATAATATAATAATAATAATAATAATAATAAATATATAATAATAATAATAATAATAATAATAATGTGGTGCCGTGGAGGAGTGGGTTAGGTCGTCAATGGACTTAAGTCAAGTTAAGCAACATTGGGCTGGTCAGTCGTTGGATGGGTGATCGCTCTCCTCGGCGTTGATTCCTTGGGAAAGGATCTTTACCATAATTTCCTCAGTCTACTCAGCTGTAAATGAGTACCTATCCCTGATGTGGTAGGGTCCAGCTATGGGTTAAATAGCAAAACTCAGCAATGATGGATACAAATGAAGGAATAAACGACAACGACGTAAATGGAACCTCTGGCAACAGAGGAGCTTCGTCCGGCATCCAGGTTATTCAACCCAATTGAAGGGGAAGACGGTCAGGTACTTGGAGGTCGTCATCCAGCAACTGATCACCACAACGACAGTAATCAACAGCCTGAGATTGGAGCTACAGAAGCAAAAAGGAGAAATGGACAAGAGAAGAAAATAAGGAAATATGGGGATGCTATATCAGAAGCAACCCGACGGAAGGAGGATATAGAAGAAGATTGGTCAACATCCTGAATGAGAGGAATAACACCCCCAAACAGAGCAGAGGCTGGCAGACCAAGTAAGGAACATAAAGAAAAAGAACTGGCTCTCCCCAACAGAAAGAGAAGAACTGGAAAGGGAAATGTCACACGACAACGAATTACACGAAGACGAACTGAGAGACGATGCCACAGAAGACGACAGGGAGGATGAGGTATCAAACAACGACGCACGAAGAAACACCGAAGAAGTAACAGAGAGGACGGAATGGGTAGAAAAGATTAGACAATGGATGGAGCCAGATACAGAGAGAACAAAGATCCCCTCCATGAAAGCCTACAACACCAAGAAATTAAGGGAGAAAACAAGTGAGGTCAATGAAATAATGGCATAATACACACCACCAGTATCACAGAAACAAATAACTTGACATATGCAGGAGCAAGATTAGTAGCAGAACTGATGGGGGGGGATTCGAACTCCAACACCACCAGCACAACCAACCCAACAGAAACCAAAACAGCAACCTCCTTGGAAAAGGTGCCTGGAAAAGCAAATCATGGTGATGAGATCTGACTTGAGTAAACTCAGAAAAAAAAAAAAAAAAAAAAAAAAGGCTAAGAAGCAAGAAAATTAGGGAGGAACTCAACGAGAAATACAAACTACAAGAGAGGGGACTAAACAACACAATAGAAGATGTAAAACAGAGGCTTAAGGCCAAAGCACATAAGATCTAACGGTACATGAACAGGAATAAGGGATACCAACAGAACAAACTATCGGAAACAACCAGAAAAGACTATACAGCCAACTAAGAGGGGAAGACAACCACCCAGAAATTCCTGAAGCCGAACCAAGTAAGAGACTCTGGGAAAACATATGGAGCAATCCGGTATCACACAACAAACATGCAACATGGCTCCAGGAAGTCAAGGAAGAAGAAACAGGGAGAATAAAACAAAGATTCACAGAGATCACGACAGACACAGTCAGACACCAACTAAAGAAAAATGCCAAACTGGAAAGCCCCAGGTCCCGATGAAGTCCATGGATACTGGCTCAAAAACTTCAAGGCCCTACACCCACGAATAGCAGAACAACTCCAGCATTGTATCTCAAATCACCATGCACCCAAATGGATGACCACAGGAAGAACATCCTTAGTACAAAAAGACAAGAGTAAGGTAAATATAGCCAGTAACTACAGGCCTATCACCTGCCTACCAATAATGTGGAAGTTACTAACAGGTATCATCAGTGAAAGGCTATACAACTACCTAGAGGAGACAAACACCATCCCCCACCAACAGAAAGGCTGCAGAAGGAAGTGCAGGGGCACAAAAGACCAGCTCCTGATAGACAAAATGGTAATGAAGAACAGTAGGAGAAGTAAAACAACAACTAAGCATGGCATGGATAGACTATAAGAAAGCCTTCGACTACAGAGGTTAATATCAGGAGAGGGATCTTCCAGGGCGATTACACTGTCCCCACTACTCTTCGTAGTAGCCATGATTCCCATGACAAAAGTACTGCAGAAGATGGATGCCGGGTACCAACTCAAGAAAAGAGGCAACAGAATCAACCATCTGATGTTCATGGACGACATCAATCTGCATGGTAAGAGCATCAAGGAAATAGATACCCTAATCCAGACTGTAAGGATTGTATCTGGGGGCCACCTCAGGATGGAGTTTGGAATAGAAAAATGCGCCTTAGTCAAAACAATTACAAAACAAAAAGGGCAAAACGTAACGAGAACTGAAGGGTATAAAGCTTACCAGATGGCGGGAGCAACATCAAACACATAGATGAGACAGGATACAAATACCTGGGAAATAATGGAAGGAGGGGATATAAAACACAAGAGATGAAGGACACGATCAGAAAGAATATATGCAGAGACTCAAGTCGATACTCAAGTCAAAACTCAACGCCGGAAATATGATAAAAGCCATAAACACATGGGCAGTGCCAGTAATCAGATACAGTGCAGGAATAGTGGAATGGACGAAGGCAGAACTCCGCAGCATAGGATTAGAAACCAGGAAACATATGACAATACACAAAGCACTACACCCAAGAGCAAATACGGACAGACTATACATAACACGAAAGGAAGGAGGGAGAGACTACTAACGTATTAGAGGACTGCATCAACATCGAGACAGAGCACTGGGGCAATATCTGAAAACCAGTGAAGATGAGTGGCTAAAGAGTGCATGGGAAGAAGGACTAATAAAAGTAGACGAAGACCCAGAAATATACAGAGACAGGAGAATGACAGACAGAACAGAGGACTGGCACAACAAACCAATGCACGACAATACATGAGACAGACTAAAGAACTAGCCAGCGATGACATATGGCAATGGCTACAGAGGGAGAGCTAAAGAAGGAAACTGAAGGAATGATAACAGCGGCACAAGATCAGGCCCTAAGAACCAGATATGTTCAAAGAACAATAGACGGAAATAACATCTCTCCCATATGTAGGAAGTGCAATACGAAAAATGAAACCATAAACCATATAGCAAGCAAATGCCCGGCACTTGCACAGAACCGTACAAAAAGAGGCATGATTCAGTTGCAAAAGCCCTCCACTGGAACCTGTGCAAGAAACATCAGCTACCTTGCAGTAATAAAGTGGTATGAGCACGATTCTGAGGGAGTGATAGAAAATGATCAGGCAAAGATCCTCTGGGACTATGGTATCAGAACGGATAGGGTGATACATGCAAACAGACCAGACGTGACGTTGATCGACAAAGTCAAGAAGAAAGTATCACTCATTGATGTTGCAATACCATGGGACACCAGAGTTGAAGAGAAAGAGAGAAAAAATGGATAAGTATCAAGATCTGAAATAGAAATCAGAAGGATATGGGATATGCCAGTGGAAATCGTACCCATATCATAGGAGCACTAGGCACGATCCCAAGATCCCTGAAAAGGAATCTAGAAAACTAGAGGCTGAAGTAGCTCCAGGACTCACGCAGAAGAGTGTGATCCTAGAAACGGCACACATAGTAAGAAAAGTGATGGACTCCTAAGGAGGCAGGATGCTACCCGGCCCCAACCCCACACTATAAATACACCCAGTCGATTGGAGGACTGTGATAGAGCAAAAACAAAAAAAAAAAAAAAAAAAAAAAATAATTATTATTATTTTATTATTAATAATTATTTTATTATCATTATTATTATTTGAAAGCAGACCCTCTCTAAAGAATACTTTATTATAGTAAGTAATGGCTATCTCAGCAGCGTTATGCTTGTAGAGATAATCTATTTTCCGAATAGCAACACATTCCGTGTAACTTAAACAGGCTAGTAGAGCGCCTATAGAGGTCATTATCAAATATAGAGTCAAAATTGGTGTATATAGTTCTATTATAGTTCTTACACCACGGATAAGGCCACTATTCGTAAAATAGAGAAGAATATCTACAAGCGTAATAAAGTATTAGTATCATTGTTGTATTCTATGATTTTAGAGAATGATTTCAGTTAGGTCCGTTAAACATTGGTAATTATTGTTCCCGCAGCTATTACTTTCGTGACCTATTTTTCAAGGTCATAGGACATCTTAAAGACTAATATCCTTGAATTCTCCTCTAAAACCATGATAGTTAGAGGTCTCTGGTCATCATGTTTTGTTATTGTGTGAATGGTATTTCCTTATTATTGTTTTTTTAATTAAGTATATTTTTAAATCACTTTTCTTCCTTTACTTATTTTTCATGGTCATATGGCAAGTTTGAGTTACTGAGACTTGGCAGAGTTACTTTGGGAACTGACAGTTCTTTCTCCAAACTAATGTTGATCTTGATCTATTTTCAAAACCTCAGGTAACTCTAAAATCGAAAACTTTGATTTTCTCCTAATCCGACGAAATTTTGTGACAGATATCTTTACTGTTTGCGATATATTTCCAACAGTTCAAAAGTCATCATAACCTTTTCTGAAGTTTTGGAGAAACACGATTGGTAGACAAGAATTGACTTTAATTCATTTTTTCCGAAATATTTGTTGGCATTGAACTACTCCTTCAGGTCTTGGGCTTGCAATTAACTTCCCAAAATTATTCCAGTTACTTTCATTAAAAAGTAGTTTTCTTTCCAATTTTCGTTGTTGACAAACCAATAGTTCAAAGCAAAAGCGCTCATTAATTTTATGGATAAAAATACTGATTTCTTCTCGTTTTTGCTAATGAGCTGTTATTTTTTAATTGAGACCAGTAAAAGTGGAAATTGTCTATTTATATCAGATGTTTTGGTTGAAAACGCGTACATCGCTTGCAACATGTATTTGAAAATAATTAGAGCAGAATCTATTTTAGCCCCCCCCCCCCCCCCCCCCACCCCCCCCCCACACACTATATTTCAAAAACAGAGAGAGAGAGAGAGAGAGAGAGAGAGAGAGAGAGAGAGAGAGAGAGAGAGGCAAGTAATTTACAATATGAAATTACATGCACCCAAAAATATATCCTAAAAATTAATGAAGTTGGTGGTGTTATTAGGTCGGGTTAATACTTGGATAGTTAACCGCCATGGAACGGCGTTTTACGAAAGCACGGATCGGCATATAAAAAGCGCGGCAAACGTTGCCGATATATTGCTATCAAAAGCGCGGCTGAATGTTAATTCAAAAGTGCGTTTTATCACTCACCTCGAAGCCCGATTGTTCCGTTAGCCAGGTGATATCTTCTGTTGCCCCCTGCTCACCACGGGGAGGTGTAAGTAGGATTTTTAAGCAGGAGAAATATATATTTTTCAAGTACAGGCTTGTCCTTGTAGTCCTTTATTAAAACACTTCATGTGATCTTATATTCTTTATGTAAAAACAAATATGTGTCCATAAAACCAGTTTATATAATAAAATGTTCGTCATACACCTCGATTATTAAAGTTTTGTATTTGCTCTGAATTTGTTACCCAAACTCTTCATATAATTGTGTCTATCTATTTATCCTGAAATATATTTTTTGTACTGGGAAATCGCATACTCGTTCCCGCTTTGTTCAGGTTTCCTCATTGTTGCAGCTTACTGATACTCCTTATCTTTGTTGTACATGAACGAATAACCCTACAAGTCATCCACAAGGCAGCATACTTGACTGGTGACCGGTCCTCCAAGATATATATATATATATATATATATATATATATATATATATATATATATATATATATATAGATATATATATATATATATATATATATATATATATATATATATATGTAAGAATTTACATTATATATATAAACCAGTGACCTGGGGTCATGGCATTAGGAGGGTTCTACGTGACCAAAGCAGCCTTAGATTACCCTATGCACTGTCTGCAGTAGCCTGATCTAGCTCTAGCTTGTCACATTTTTATGTTATGATAACTTTGCACAACAACTTCCATGGGAAGCGGTTGACCTGTTACCTACGCCGAAACTTGTAAGACTTTCCGAGCCGGCAGACACGTATGTGTTTTTATATGAATTGCTTAGATAGCTAATGTTCGCTATCGACGCGATGCTTTTAGAATGGCAGTTCCAAGCCAATCTCAAAACATATCGGTCCGTCCGACCGAGCTGCATCTCCTAAGTATGGAGTTACAGAATAAAGTTGTTACTTTGTGCACTAGCCTGTTTGAATCATCTCCTATAGACAAGAAAGAACCTCTCTACTAAGATATCCAAGGGAGATGAGAGGAACCAAACATTACTTACGGATAACAGCCGTAAGAAAAAACAAAAAGTCTATCGCCAAGCGATAAGACATTAGAAGTGGTGGCAAGCGGAAAAAACGAAGATCATAATTAACAAGACCCATATCAGGCCGACCGAAGGTCTACAAGAACTAACTTCCACCTTCGACATCAAACAAACAGATAAAAGAAACGGATCTTCAATCAACGCAACAGTTTATGAAGACGCAACTAGTCCTTCATCGAGAGGAATACAAGCATTTTTAACACTGACGTTTGAGCAACAGTTATCACTTATCTTCGGAGAAATCTAACACCGGACGAGGGCGGCATCGAACATCGACGGAAAGAAGAAAACAAACACAGGGAAACATCACACGTTTCGCGAGCAAGGAACGCAGAGTGGACAGCTATACGGCAGTAGTGCAGGACGGAGGCTGTGACGTCATCAATCTTGGACTTCTCAGAGCATCGTGCACCGAGAGACCGACGCCGTTGACGTCATCACGACTTCCGACGCGAGACGTGGACAGGAACTGGTGACGTCATCCCCATGTCAACAATCCTTCGCAATATAATCTGGAGCTAAGTACCATTTTTATCTATTCAGGTCTTTCCTCAGTGAATGTTGTTCATCAAGAGTCGATCGTCCAGTATTCTGGGGGTGAGTTGTTCGCCATATTAATCTTCTTTCATTACAGAAAACTATCTTCAACTACGAAGTTTTCGCCCGCAGATTTTTTTTTAATTTTTTTTTTCCTTTTCTCGTTTGTCATTAACCATTTCTTGCAGGAATTCTCCGTATAATATTTTATCATATTATCTGTATTTTTGTATCTTTTGGGGATTTTCCTATTATTATAACACACTTATAAAGTACATTGCTTATGCGTTTTTACGTAGTGGTCGAGTGTACTCTTATAGATATTTTGATAGGATTGCAAGGAATAGAAGTGATAAGAAAAAAGTGAAAGCCGAAATGGCAACCACTCCGGCTGGCAACCCCAACGTGGTGACTCTCGTTAGCGCGAGGTCAGCGATTTTTTTTTTAGTCCCCTTTTCAAGGTCGGGTCAAGGGTTCCTGCCTCAAAAATGTTGAGGCATGGATCTCAATCTGTAGACGCTCATTTTAAATGCAAAAAGCATCACAGACCCGCCCAGTACAATTACAGGAAGCCAAGAGCTTCGTTGACTTTGCGAAGGCGACGCAAGTGCGTATCTAAGGGGGTTTCTTTCCAAGAAGCGCTTACATGGGACGAGTTCAAAATTAGGTTACGTGCGTGTATGGGGGGTGAAGAGGCTTTAGATGTAGTATTGGCATTGAGAAATATCCATTAACCAAGCCTCCATGACTCAGCTCAATGTTGTCGAGCGCGGGCGGCGCTAATTGCGACCGGCTAAAAATGAATATCAGGATGGTTTATGTAACTCCGGGTGGTTGCGGGTGCTAATCAAAGTGAAAGATTTTATCCGTTTTGATCTACCTTAGTCTATCACTGGACTGTTGCCTGAAGCGGTTAGTAGGTGTTTTGATAAAAAATTGCAGCCCGACAGTACGAATTAGATGTGTATAACAATCAAAACACATGTCTAAATGTACCGACCTAGATCCTTCGCTCATTCAAGTTTTTGCAAAAAATGAGAACAAGCCACAACAAGTAAAATGTGTACATATAATAATCAAGTTGCAGGGATGGTTTGTTATAACTGTAAAACGACCAGGTCACATGATTTCAGACTGTCGGACGCGTTTTTGTTCAATACACAATAGGTTCAACTCATTCATATAAAACCGTTGCCTACTCGAGAAATCAACAGCCAAACGCTACAAACCGCAACCAGTTGCTAGTGCGAATAAAAAGAGGGTCCTCAGTACTATAAGAAGAACAACCAACGGAAATTCTGCACAACAGCAGAACAAACAAATCGTGCTTCAGGTACCTCTGTTTCCTGGCCGTCTAGCCAGAACTCGCAAGGCAAGCGAATTTTCAGGTGTGATAAACAAAACAAATACCACGTAGTTCCACTCCAAGGGGGGAGAGGGCGATGTTGGGTCCAATCAATATCAACATCTTTTGTATCAAATAAATCAGTTTTAATCATTTATCAGATCATTGTGAGACAATTGATTTTTTCCTATGAAACACACGGCGAATCAAAAAAAATCTGTGCAGGTTCCCGTAGATTTGCAACAAATTCTGCATTATTAGTCCAAACGAGTTGCGACCAACCTTACATGCAGTAAATTTGGACCATAAGTCATTCACCTTGTTTCTTGATTCTGGTAGTCCCACGTAAATATAATGTTTAAGGACTCATCATTTACTCTTTTCAAAATTTCCCTATAGAAAAGTCCGGAATAAGGCTCTCAGGCATTGGGAATAATGAATTAAATGTGTGGCGTAACTCATGTACAGTACAAGGTCGTAAGCGCAGTTTAGCCGATAACCTTTTGTCGTTTGTAAAAAACATTAATATGTATCCCGCAGTATTATCGGATACCCGTCTATGGGGCACTCAAAATATTATCTTAGCACCTGCAAAACACGGCGTGTATATCAAAGGGAAATTCTATAGGTCCCTTCTAATACCCTAAAAAATCTGTTTTAGATAATAAAGAGACAGACAGAGTTGTCACTTACATTACGGAACCAATCACCTGTCTCATGAACCAAGAAATAATACAGGCAACCCAACAGAACTCTCGCTCACCCGTACTATCAGCTTGCACGCCAACTCTCGAACCTAACGTAACTTCAAATATATTAGTGCGTGTAAAAAGAACCTTGCCAGGATCTGAAACATTAATCCTTTCCGAAACTCTGAAAACACACGATTATCCGTCACACAACCGCCGTTTATACAGTCGGCCTCACAACAGCATGTAATATCGAAGTCTGTAATCATTTTGAAATACCACTTTAGTAAATCAAACAAAAATCAACATATCTTGGATGCCGAAGTTTATAAAACATCGCATTCTTACCGTAGCTGAGATAAATCACGCTCAATCAGTCGCGGATGAAACCCTTTTGCAATCTATAAAGAACAAAATCAATAAAGATATTCAAGAAGAAGAAATTCAGCAGAAATTTTGAATCTGTTAACTAAATATCATGATGTTTTTTTCCACTACGAATGGAACTTAGGAAAAAACGGATGTCATAGAGCATCAAATCAGGCTCAAGGACAAACAGAAAGTAATCTATGTACCTTCGTACCGACTTCCTATGAAATTTCAGAATGAGATAACAGAGGAGTAGGTAAAATGTTAAAGGAAGGAGTCATTAGGAAATCAACAGCCCTTATAATTTTCCGTTAATAGTAGTACCGAAAAAAGATCGAACTTGGCGATATGCGTAGATTTTCGTCGTTTAAATGAAGAAACAATCCCTGACAGATTCCCGTACCATGTACCGATGATATCCTATCTTTACTAGGCCAGAATAAATATTTCACAAGCCTAGACTTACTAAAAGGATTTCATCAGATTCCGATGGAACAAGAAAGTATCCCATACACTGCCTTCAGCACAGCCAGGGGACATTATGAATTTTTGCGTATGCCTTTTGGTTACGTGTGCTCCTATAACTTTTACTCGTATGATAAACGTCGTGTTTGGAGACTTTGTTGGAGATATCTTACATGCTACATGGATGACTTAGTAATCTTTTCCACACATTAGAGGGAGGCATTTACGTAAATTTGGAGTTAGTGTTACAAGGTTA
Source organism: Macrobrachium nipponense (assembly GCF_015104395.2). Lineage (NCBI taxonomy): Eukaryota > Metazoa > Arthropoda > Malacostraca > Decapoda > Palaemonidae > Macrobrachium > Macrobrachium nipponense. The sequence goes on along the minus strand of NC_087221.1, from coordinate 3,897,536 downwards.
AGGCAGCATAATTTAAGGGTAAAGATAAGTAAGTGTGAATTTTTTAAAAACAGAACTAGTCTATCTAGGTTTCACGGTTTCTAGTGAAGGTCTTAAAGTCGTCCACGATAAGGTGTCGGCTATCCGTAACTTTCCGATACCTATTAACGTCAAGGGATACAGCAATTTTTGGGGGGGTGCAGCGGATCTATAGGAGGTTCATTAGGAACCTACTCCATCATCCCGCCGCTCCCCTAACCGATCTTATAAAAAGGGCGTAGATTTCGTATGGTCTGAAATTCATCAACAGGCGTTCGATAAATTGAAGGATGAACTGTGTAGTTTTCTCCTATCTTGAAATTTCCTGACTTCCATAAGGAATTTTTCATAGCAACAGACGCCCTCAGACCTAGGAGTAGGTGGGGTATTGCTTCAACAATATGATAGACAGTTTTTTTCCCTATATCTTTTTATTCACGTAAACTGAGACCTTCCGAAAAGTAAATATGCAGTAATAGACAAGGAAGGGCTCGCTATTGGGTAATTCACCTCGTGCACTTTAAATTCATAATCTACGGTTATCCCGTCAGGTTTCTCACTGATCATAAGCCCCTAACCGACTTCTTTAAAGGCTTTAGTCACAGCCCCAAGCGAACTCGGTGGCACATGATCATTCAGGACTTTGGCGCGAGGATCGGGTATTTACTGGGAAAGCAAATATCATTGCTGACGCATTATCACGCAACCCCTCTTCATCTTGTACCGAGCCATTAGCTGAATTAATAAGATATCTCAACCTCCCATGCCCGTTGTTAAACTATATTCCGAACAGGAGATCAGGGCTTTTTTTTTTTTTTTGGAGTGCTGAACTATTACAGACAGAACAAAGAAAAGATCCGCAAATAGAAAAAATCATCATTGCGTTAAACGGAAATCCGAAGGGAAAAGAATACCTAAAGTATAGCAGCAGAATTATATCCTACAGGAAAATCTCCTGTGTAGATCTGTGACGAGGAAAACCCGAAACACACCGCAGTTGAATAACAACCAGGTGGTGGTGCCTATCCTCACTCATACCCACTGTCTTAAAGTGGTTGCATGAAAATCCACTGCACGGCACCCGGGTTATACCCTAATGTCACAGAAAGCCAATCCTTATTTTTATTGGCATACGATGCTTAGAGATATAAAAAAGCACATAGCAAATTGTCGCACTTTGTCAAGAATACAAAGGGGCACACGAAGACACCTGTCAGCCTAGGGGGGATTTACCCGTGCAAATCAACCCTTTGAAAGAGTACATTTAGATTATTAACAGGATTTTACGAGGTCAGACAGAGGAAAATAAGCACCTCCTAGTAATTATAGACGCTTGACTCGATATACAGAACTATAGCGCTTAAAACAAAAACCGCGGGTCGAGTGCGCTAGGAAGTTTTACGAGTGCTACATTTGTAAACATGGAATTCCACACATCATTGTCTCAGACTCGGGCGGGGAGTTCAATAATCCATTTCCTTACTCCTTTGCGAATTCCTTAGTATAAGAAAGTCAATACCATGATCTATCACCCAGAGTCTAATGGGCTAGTGGAAGGGCAAATCGTAAGGTTTAAACATTTTAAGGGTCACCTTAGGGGGGCAGATCCCAACTGGGACATTGCCATACCTGCGGTACTAAGCACACTTAATCACTCGTATCACGTATCTATTAAAATGACACCGCACGAGGCAACTGTACGGTATCCCGGCCCGAAACGCCTTTCATCTTAAAGCCTACAACTAATTTATCAAATCCTCTAAAGGATGTTATGGATGCAAGCATAAGTCGATATAATAGAATTTCGTAAGAATTTAGAGAAGGCTCAGATAATAATGAAAAAAAATCATGATAAAATAGCTAAGCCAACTAGAACATATGCCGTGGGCGATCAGGTATACATACAAGTATACGTACGTAAAGGTTTAAACTATAAACTGACACCTAAGTTTGAAGGACCGTTTAACATTTTAGAAAATTTAACGGCCAATAGAGTTAGGGTTCAAAATGTATCCAAACCCACTGATGTGAGAATAGTCCCATTGGCACATATCAGAATCTAAAGAAAGATAGATGGAGTGAGGGAAAAAATGGTTGTTTTATGAAACTTGTATAATAAATTATATATATCTATCACTTAATCATATTTGTACTGTAAACTATTCTTTTACGCGAGTTATTACATCTGTTTTACTCATTGCAGGTTTTCAAAATGAATCTGTTATTGTAGGAGTGATATTGTGTATTCAGACATCTTTGTTGTATGGAAAGAGTGCTAGGACTAAAGACATAGAATTTAATCATGGCTCGATTATCGAGAGCAATCGATGATGTATTTCGTCGTGTCAAGTAAATTGTTATCGAGGTAGATATGCACGCCATTTTTTCTTACCTGAAGATGACGTCCTTACTTAAAGAATGACCTGATGAGGTTGGTATTTCCTTAAGGAAATGCATAACGTAATTTTCATGCTAACTCAGAGGATTTTCAACTAGCTCAAACGCTAAGCGTCGCGGAAATGTTGTCTTATGACATACAAAATAAAACCGCCGAGGCAGAAGAACTCGCTCGTGACCTGCTGATGTGGTCGTGCGGCACAATACTGTTGAGCGTCGCAACCGCTTATTCTAGCTGGGACCTAAACATTTTAGGATCAGTTGCGAATCTAGGCTTAGGAATCTCAAATCGCCTCAAGATAAATAATCAAAATAAAAGAATTGAGTTTTTTGCAACACAAAACGGAACTGGCCTTATCAGAACTTCGCAGCCAGTTTATCTTCGATCAATCAAATAATGAATATCGTTAATGACATTCAAATAATATCGATCAGGTCATGGAAGTTCAACATTTGCTGGCTACTTTAGCTTACTATAGTTCGAAATAGATCATATCCGTGTGAAAATATTCACATTTATTGAAAAGTCAAAAGATTACGTAGAAGCAATTACGTTAGCAACAAAGGGTGTGTTATCTCCTCACCTCATGCCTATAAAGATCTGACGTTTAACTTTGGAAAACGGACGGAGAAGCTAGTTATATTCCTTTATTGGATGCCCATAAAGTAGAATTCTATTACAGCCTAATATCAGTCGCGTTGAAAATTATAGAAATTATGATCACGATTCCTTTTGATTCTTCCGAGCTTGGCAATCATACAAAATAGCACCGTTTCCTACTTTTATGACGAATAACTCAAATCCAGTAATATCCAATTTAACCGGGCATGTACTGATTTCTTCTGATAAGAAATCATTTACAGTCATTAAAGACTTAGATAAACTCACTCACTGTTCAGAAGCCATGAATAATAAAATTTGTACAGCTGACTCTTTTGAATTCTATCCTATATCAACGGATTCATGTGAGTTAGACATAGTGCTAAACGGCTCTCTCTCTCATACAAGCGAAGGTTGTCTGGGGAAACTTTTATCCTTTTTCGGTAATAAATTCAATTACAGGATGAATAATGGTTCCTGGATCCGTTATGATAAGGCCGGATTCGACGTCGTGTGTCCGGCACATCCACCGCCCATGCCCTATCTTCGTGGCAGCCGATGGTTGTACGGGGACATCTACAAATTATACCGTCAGAGGGGTCAACACGATAATACGTGAGAAGGCGTATTTCGCGAATTACACGTGGGCTACAACGATCATCCCGTCACTACCTCTCCCATACAACGCGCGAGTAGCTCATCGTCTGACGCAACTGGCTGAGATGACCCACGCGTCATCGACTTATGCAGGTGGAGAAAATCTTCGCTACTACATTCTGCTAGCAGTGTTCAGCGTGACGGCCATATTGGTTATCGCCGTCAACATCTTTGCTTGGCGTAGGCTGAGGCGTAAACAGAAGGATCTCCAAGGAAACGTACTGGCCCGTCTGGATGACGTACCCGTTAAACTCAAGTCGTTTGCGTTTAGGGCCGCCTGAACCCTGGCCACTTCAGTTCGTGCCTAGGGAATTGTCTGAATTGTGTTGTGTGTGAAAAGCGGTCCGTATGCTGGCAACAATGTAGGACAAGAAAGACTCACGCCTTTGCATTTGAACAGTTAAAGTATCTCCAGGGCACCTAATAAATCATTATAGCCCAATATTATACATTAATATATGCCTAAAGGTATTTTTCGGGCACCTAATAAACATATCAGCCCTATATATTGAATTTCTGCAGAATTACATTGTTATACTATTATACAATTATATTTATCTATATAAAGAGTGACAAGTACTCTTTAACTATTATCCATGATCATGCTATAATCATTATTTAGTAACCATTATTCTTAATCAGGTTACCTGTTATCATATTAATCATGTATACATGTTTTGATTTTTACCATTTTATTAATTTTGGGTACATAATCATTATTATTACCAAACATGGATCTATATTTTCCATGCATTTATCTTTGTTTATGAATATGTCAACAAGGGTATGTAACAGTAGCCTTTTTGTGCATTTAATCACTTAGTATGTTACGAGCACGCTCCTATGAACAATGTTTAAAGTAATTTTTTTTGTTATTCAAGGCTTGAATAGGTAGCAGACCGAGCCTAATGTAAGAATTACATTGTATATATAAACCAGTGACCTGGGGTCATGGCATTAGGAGGGTTCTACGTGACCAAAGCAGACCTTAGATTACGCTATGCACTGTCTGCAGTAGCCTGATCTAGCTCTAAGCTTGTCAACATTTTTATGTTATGATAACTTTGCACAACAACTTCCATGGGAAGCGGTTGACCTGTTAACCTACGCCGGAAACTTGTAACTTCGAGCCGGCAGACTACGTATGTGTTTTTATATGAATTGCTTAGATAGCTAATGTTCCGCTATCGACGCGATGCTTTAGAATGGCAGTTCCAAGCCAAATCTCAAACATATCGGTCGTCCGACCGAGCTGCATCTCCTAGTATGGAGTTACAGAATAAAGTTGTTACTTTGTGCAACTAGCCTGTTTGAATCATCTCCTATAGACAAGAAAGAACCTCTCTACTAAGATATCCAAGGGAGATGAGAGGAACCAAACATTACTTACGGATAACAGCCGTAAGAAAAAACAAAAAGTCTATCGCAAGCGATAAGACATTAGATATATATGTACATATATATATATATATATATAGTATATATATATATATATATATATCTATATATATATATATATATATATATATATATATACATATATATATATATATATATATATATATATATATATATATATATATATATATATATACTATATATATCATATATATATATATATAGTACTAAAGTTGAAGGCGGTTCCTTGAAACCAGTACTAAAGTTGAAGGCGGTTCCTTGAAACCAGATTATTTCACTTACGTTTCAGGACCATGTGTCCCATTTTCGAAGCTAAAAATTAAAAGAACCACAGAATTAAAAACAGACACAGATTAAAATATGATAAAAAGTTATTTCTTAACAAAATGTAAAGGGAGGTACAAGAGAAGGGAACAGTGATTACCAGAAATGCTGAAGGCAAAAGCTGAGTAACTGTCAGGGTCCGTTTTGGTTCCGACGGAAACTCAAGAGAGATACAGAGGAGTTGACGTGGACTGAATATTTATTTGGGGAACCAGTTGTTTAATAAAAAGAGATTCGAGTATTGCCAGTTGGTGTTCGTTTGGAGCAATGCCTTTTATTTTGAAATCCTTGTAATTAATATTGTACTTGCATTTTTTCCCATGGTCTCTAATACAGGAATATTCGGGTTTTAATAGTTTGACATCCGTACGATAGCTATCTCCACGATGGGAATCCAATCTTACCTTTAACAACCTCTGGGTGGAACCCACGTACTTCCCCATGTCACATCTGGGGCAATTAAACAAATATATGACTCTCGAGGTCATCAAAGGAAGTAGACTCTCTTTATATTTAAACAAGGACTTAATGGTCACTGGGTTACATGGAGTCAGTTTTAAGTTGACTGCCGGTAGGGATTTGCTCACAACAAGTCTCAATTCTTGATAAAAATGCCAATCATAGATTAGGGGGACACTAGCGTACAGAGGTAGTTTTGGTACCGTTGGTAGTTCAAACTTTGGGTGGAAGATATTATTTAGATATTTTTACAAACAATGCGAAAATTTGCCCTTACCACTATTGGTAATCACTGTTCCCTTCTCTTGTACCTCCCTTTACATTTTGTTAAGAAATATCTTTTTATCATGTTTTAATCTAATTCTGTTTTTAATTTTGTTGTTCTTTTAATTTTTAGCTTCGAAAATGAGAGATATGGTCCTGAAACTCAGCGAAATATATTACATTAAAGGATTTTGGCATCTCTCCACCCTCCGATGCTATATATATATATATATATATATATATATATATATATATATATATATATATATATATATATATATATATATATATATACATATATATATATATATATATATATATATATATATATATTTATATATATATATATATCTATATATATATATATATATATATATATTTATATATATATATATATATATATATATATATATATATATATATATATATATATATATATATATATTAAATCACGAAGAAATTAAAAAAGTGATGATTATACGAACAAAAAGTTACAGCCACGAAGGAAAATTGTATTCTACGAATGTATGTAAACAGTTTTCATACACATGAATAAAAATATCGCAGTCCTCATTATGAATTTCCATCAGCGCACACAACATAGATCGATTCCAAGGAATTCCGAGAAAGCCTAATGATTATTATATATATATATATATATATATATATATATATATATATATATATATATTATATATATATATATATTATATATATATATATATATATATATATATATATATATATATATATATATATATATATATATATATATATATATATAAACGTCGTTTTTAGCTAACCAAGGCCCATTTCACACTATGCGATTCTTGTCGCACCTAAAAGCGATTGCAGTGCCGCATTTAAATGCGACACCAAATGTCAAATCGTACATTTGTCCGACTGCCGCACAAAGCGAGTCAATTTTTGACAAGTGTTTGCAGTCTGCTCTCAGCCTGTAGTGGTGACAAGATGGACAGGGAGAGAAAATTATTGTGTCTTTATTAATTACATTTGAGAAAAAAGAAGAGAAAATCTAGAATTCACTCGGTACACCCTTTGTATGGTGCATTTACCACTTTTTCGAGGAGCTGAAGAGAGATGATGGTAAATTTTTCAATTACTTCTGAACGTCTGAAACAACTTTTGAGGAACTCATGTCACGTCTACATGACCAGTTGCTAAAAGAATATACGACATTCAGAGATGCTATTTCGCCAGCACAACAACTGGCAGTTACCATCAGGTAAGAGGAAATAATATGCACCTTTCCTTGTAAATTTCCTTTGCCATATAGAAATTAAAAAGGATAAATGAAAACAACAAGTGTTAACTGAAACATCTCTATTTATCAAAAGTATAGACTGATATATCTATATCAAAAACAAAAATCTTTTACTTTGATATAGAAAATGCATATCACTCTGTTTCTTTAATTAATGTAAATAAAACGTAAGTGTTAACTATAAACTTCTTAAAAAAATCATATTTATCGAAGTCAAAATCTTTTAGCCTTCTATTATTTAAATGATTTGCCGATAACCTTCTAATAATTTCAGTATCAAAATGTATATTTAACCTACATGAAAAAAACAGCAAATCATTTAGTAAATCATTTCTTAGTAGTTTCTGCTTAAGCTATTCATACCTCTATTTCTTTCTTATTTACCAACGACACTATTTATTATTATTATTATTATTATTATTATTATTATTATTATTATTATTATTATTATTATTATTATTATTATTATTATTATTGTATGGTGTTTCTTCGTTGCATGGAACCATTGGTTATTCAGCAATGGGAATAACTATTTATATCCCTCAAATGATTTCAATACCCAAAGCAAATGTAAATGAAAGTAACAATTATTTACTAAAGTATCGTTTTCTTTTATTAAAATTTTATGTTAATATATCATATCAGAAATATATACAAATTTATTTTTATCAACTTTCATCTCTACTAAAGATATTAGAAGATCAATATCAATCTCGCTCTCTATATTATCAATTTTTTAAGGACCCGATTACCAGAAACAGTGGAAGTCCGCTGCTGCCGCACGTATGTGCAGGAAGCAATCGCATATTGTGAAGACATGTATTGAACGCAATGGCCAACTGCAATCGCGTCTGGGTGCAGCACCGGGCATGTAATGCGATGCCGGACCGACATAGTGTGAAAAGGTACTAAACGGAAATGGTGTTCGCTGTGAATAAAGTATAAATGTGTTTGACTCTAACACTTGAATTTCATTAGTCATAACATATTTGTAACTTTTCACTACGCAATTTTTTTTTCTAAACATTTATCTGTTTTGAAAGCAACTGTTTACATATTGTTAAAAAAAAATTTGTGGAAACGATTGTCATAACGATTTTAACAAACAGTAAGTAATGTTTTTATTTAAGTATTACTTCGCCTTAAATAAGGGAAACGACAAGGACTTTACGAATTGTAACTTCGTACTGGAAGGTTAAAAGAGTATATTTAAATAGGTACAGAGGAAAACATCAAAATGAAAAACTCAGACAACGACACTTTCGCTCAATACAGATCTCAGGTATATTAATTTCCAAATACTTGCAAGAACCAACAGCTTCCATTCATGGCTAATCGCTGCTGGTTACCGTTTATCATCATATTCTTATTCAACTCATATTTACCTCTTTACTTTCTCGGTTTGCAAGCACTCTGTAGTCACATAAACATAAAGATACTAACAGGGACAAAAAGTACGCTAATTTCTGTGCTCCCTACGGACGCTATATCTCCATCTTCAAATTATAGGTCCCTGGAAGCCACATAAATTTCTTTCCTTGTGCTTTAAAATATTTAAATGTAAATTTTTCATGACAAACACTTGTTCCACTGACTTACTCCTTAATTGTGTTTTGCTCAATTTTTATTTTTCACGTTTACTTTTGAATGTCATCAGTCCGTGAGGAGGTAGTGAAGCTTACTGACCAAGCGCTTTCGTTTCTTGTCTGGTAGTTTTTCTTACTAGAGTTTGCTACTGTTTTTTTTTTTTTTTTTCGTTTATTACAGCAATTTAATTCTTTGTTTCATGATTACAGAAATGTCAGTGCTTGTTTCGTGCCTCTAGTCTTCTTGCCTCGCTTTTTCATTTTATTTATCTTTTCTTTGTGGATAGGGACGGTGTCATGGATTTGGAAGTGCGATTCCTTGCTTATACACTGTTAAAGTGTATAATTAAAACCGTGTTTTACCTTATAACTTTTTTTCTGTAGTTGATCAGGAATATGCATGTTTCCATTGTTATGCTAACTTGAAGGTGCATTAATATTCGTCTCTCCGTAGCGTGTTTATGCATGCAGATTAGCGTTTGTATGTTCTGATGATTGCATGTATGAATAAATAAATGTACAATCAGAGCGTATAGAAGAGAATTATTTTTATTTATATTTATATAGACGGATGAAGCTGAGTATCTTCAGCTACACGTTTGTATTGATTTATTGAGCTATGGAAAGTTCGAAAGTAAGGCAATCTCGTAAGATTTAATTAATATTTTTTCACGCACACACACGTGTATATATATATATATATATTATATATAAATTTAATATATATATATATATATATATATATATATATATATATATGTAAATATATATATGTATATGCTATATATTATATATAATATATATATATATATATATAATATATATACATATATATATATATATATCATTATATATATATATATATATCTATATTATCATATATATATCGATAGATATATATATATATATATATATAGACTGGTAAAAGTGTTCTGTAACAACAGTATTCCATCTAATAAAAGGATCCCATAAAAACACCAAATGTAAGAGAAAAGTACTATATTTCAGAGACTGCTGTCTCTCTCTTCAGGTATATGAATGAGAAAAGTTTACAGAAAAGGTGGTATTTATACCAAGAGATTCGTCCACAAGTAAGCCAATTTAGGTCACCCCCCCACTGATAATCTTCCTTTAATCTTCTTAAGCGTTGGTTGAATGAACACTGCGTCGACGATGTCCGATGTCCAATTCCCTTTTGAGATGTTCATTACCTGCTTCTCCTTTATTAAGGCCGATTCCATCATTTGACTCTTGTACCGGCAGTTGCTGCTATAAATTACACGTGACTATTCCAAGTTTATTCTATGGTTATGTTCATTTATATGATTGAAAATAGCCGAGTTCTGTTGTCCATACCTAACTGACCGTTTGTGTGTGTATTAATCTCGGGAAGTGATTTACCGGTAAAATCCGATGTAAGATTGGTCACAGTCCTGGCATGGATCTCATATACCCCAGAGTCTTTGGGCGATGTCTTTTGTTGGACGTTAATCAGGGATTTGGCTAAGGTATTTGGGTAGGTGAATGCAAAAGGGTTGGATTTCCCAAGTGTGGAGTTACTCTCTTAATCGTCTCCAGGTGGGGAATTTTATTTTATTGTTGGGTGTGTCTCTGGTCTTGTCTTTAGGGGGTCGGTAGAAAATTACGTTTGCTTTTTGAATTGCTTTCTCAATTATATGGTCAGGATACTTTAAAGAGAAAGTTGCTTGCGAATTAGTTTAAATTCTTTTCCAGGAAATCTGGGGAACAAATTCGTAAGGCTCTTAAGAATAGGTTGCTAGCTAGACCTATCTTGATAGTATTGTCATGATAGCTAAAGTAGTGAATATATGAAAGTGAGAACGTTGGTTTTCTGTATATGGTAAATTTGTATTCTGTCGTGTCTCTGATTATTAAAACATCAAGAAAAGGAATTTTGTTGTCTGTTTCCCATTCAACTTTAAAATTGATACTGGGCACTAATGCGTTTAATTTTGAGAGGAATTCATTAAAATTGCCCCACTTATTATCCCAAATGTTAGTATGTCATCCACGTATCTCATCCACAGCATGTTTTTGGGTTTTATTGCATTTATTACTGTAGTTTCAAAGTATTCCATGTACAGATTGGCTAAAATAGGACTTAAAGGACTACCCATACTACACCCGAATTTTTGCTTGTAGAATGATTCCCCGAATGAAAATACGTTATTAGATGCACATAATTCAACTAACTTTATTATTTTGTCAAGTGCCAAAGGGAAATGATCTGAATAGGGGATAATTTTTCCCTTAAAAATGAAAAAATGAACGTCCTGTACTGGTACTTTTGTGAATAGGGAGTCTACGTCAAGGCTTAAAAGTTTTATGTTGTGAAGTGTATATGTGCTTCTCTGAATTTGTGACAAAAGTCCTCCGAATGTTTGATGTGACTGGGAGAAAAAGTGCCTGGAAAAAAGGAGAAAGGAGGCCAGCTAACCATTTAGAAATTTTGTAATTGAAAGCTCCGGCGCATGAAACGATGGGTCTGATGGAAGATTGTCTTTGTGAGTTTTGGGAAGGACCCATAAAAGTAGGGTAATTTTAGGATTAATTACTTTAAATTTCTCTAATAGTTCAATACTCTTTTTGTCTTGGCCAATTAATCTTACTTTCCGCGAAAAAATTCTGTGGGAACGTTCTGGAGGGGATTTTTCGTCAGTTTTTCGTAAGTATTTGTGTCGCTAAGGAGCTGGTTGATTTTGTCGAGGTAGAAGTCTTTGTCCATTATTACAATTTTTGCCGTCTTTGTCGGATCTACTTATTATAACATCTAACTTTTTTAGCGAGTGGATGGCTATCATGAATCTGCGGGGAACAGGATATTTCTTATGAAGGTCAGTTAAAGCATTTAGTAACACTCCTTTTAAACATATCTCTTCACGGCTGTAGTTTTTGTCAGATATGAATTTATCAAAAGCCACTATGAAGTCTAGGTTGTTTTTGCGGTCTGGCATTAGGGCAAAGGTTAAGCCTAAATTTAAAACTAAATGTTGATTTACAGTAAGGGAGGTGTTGGATAAGTTAAAACTTTGTCTTGTTGTTCAAGATTATTCCATGCGCTATTATCTATTAGGTTATTTAACTTGCGTAAAAGTCTGTTGGAATGAGTCACGCTATTATAGGCAGCAATGTCGGAACAGAATGAAATCAGATACCTGTATACGTGGTCCGTAGTGAGGAGGCGATGATTAGATTGAGTTCCATATATCACTCTGCGTAGCACGAAGATGTCGTTTCTCGTATTGGTGATTCTTTCTTCCAGGAAAATCTTGTGTGATAGAGGGAAGGGGTTTGATTGCAGAGTCCATCTCCCGAATCCGTACATTTTTGGAAGTACTTGTTCTTTGAGGCATTCTTCCAAAAAGTGTTTTTGGTTTTTCAGCCGGTGTAGTCTGTTCAGTTCTTTTTCAAACTTGCGGAAAACTGGCTTGACTTCTGGAAGTGAGTGAAGAATCGTGGAAAGGCGGTTGAATTCCATAATGGGCTGACAATGACAGGTAAAAGTGTTCTGTAACAACAGAATTCCATCTAATAAAAGGTCTAGCTAGCAACCTATTCTTAAGAGCCTTACGAATTTGTTCCCCACGTAAAACATTTTAACCCGAAATCATACACCAAAACGCCGCAGATTTGCGCATAATAAGAAAAAAAACAGTAGAAGGAAATAAAAGAGAAAGATAAAAAAAATTTAAAAGCATTCCACCACCAAATTACAAAAAAACAGACAATAAGAAAAAAAAATGCAATTGCGCGACAATATATTAATCAACACAACCAATTCTTTTCAATTTTGAGATATGTGTTAACCTCGACCGACCTGTTTTTTTCTCTAAGACTACAAATCTGTTTCCAATTTTCTCATCAATAACTTTAAAAGGACCTTCAAACTTCGGGCCTAATTTGTAATTTAGTTCATTTCTCACGTTAAGTTTTAAAAATACCTTGTTTCCGACATTGATCTTAGGATCAGATGTTTTACTATTACTCTTCTGTACCATATCTCTGGTTGTGGATTCGAGATTACGGCTGAGACAAGCATGTCTCTCTCTCGCTGTGGATACCAACGCCTTGATCGTATCCTCCCCATGATGAGGCATAGTTAACAAATCAAATGTGCCTCATGCTGGACAACCAAACAAAGCTTCAAATGGGGACATTTTAATGGAATCACTAACCATAGTGTTAATACTATGTCTAACAACATTAACATATGTCCCAATTCTTATCATTACCACCTACAGTTTTCCTGAGAGCCTCGAGCACTTTCCTGTTTGCTTGTTCGCACAACCCATTAGCCTCGGGTCTGTATGGAATAATTGTTACTTTCTGTATCCCCATGACTTCAGCTAAACATTCCAAGGTTTTGTTCACAAATTCCCTCCCATTGTCGAATAATAGAACTTCGGGTGAGCCATATCTGCAAATGATACCATTGAAAAACGCTATGGCTACTTCTTCGGCTGTTTTATGCTTAAGTGGGAAAATTTCTACTATCCTTGTAAGTTCATCCATTATCACTAACAAGCACTTGTTCTCATATCTAGGCTCACAAAAATTCCCCAGGATATCCATATGTATTCTCTGAAAAGGTCTACTCGGTATAGGATACGATCCTAATTTGCATGAAGTTGTCCTTGCAGGCTTACATGTGTTGCACACCATACAATTCCTTACGAAATTTTCCCCATTTTTCCCCATGTTTTTCCAAATGTATTTAGCATGAACCTCATCATACGTTTTTTTCTATTCCCAAGTGTGGACTACCCAACCTGCAATGAACTATATCCAAAACCACTGGAATTAGGACCTTCGGAATTACGATCTGTGTCGTATCTCCTTTACTTTCACTGGTTCTCAACTTATATTTAATTTTCCTAACCAGTAGATTACCTTCTAACTCCAAACCCGAAAAAGGCAACTTGTAATGTTTCCTGACTAATTCCCCTCTTAGAAACACTTTTGCATCTGCTAAAATCTCGTCTTCATCTTGCCTTTGCTCTATGAGAGGTATATCCCATTGTATGGCCTCACAAGTGACTTGCGTGTCTTGGAAACCTTCCGTGTCCTGAAAACTCCTTCTGAGAGCATCAGCAACCACGTTAAATTTGCCCTCTATATATCTGAGCTTTGCATCAAAATCTCTGATAGTTAAAAACCATCGAGCTCTAGGCGACAAATCGGGTTTATTAAAAAGATCTAGTAATAATTTGTGGTCTGTAAGAACTACTTTATTCCCCATCAGTAACATTTTAAAATGAACTAAACTCGACACTATTGCAAAGGCTTCTTTATCTATGGTGGCCATGGACTTCTCGTTGCTGCCCTTTGTCCTGAACTTCCTGCTATAAAAAGCTATAGGATGAAATTTCCCATTGAACTTTTGCATAAGGCAAGCACCTATACCTTCCTGGCTTGCATCAGTTACTAATGTGAAAGGTTCTCTAAAATCCGGAAACTTCAAAACAGGGGGATTCATTAGTGCGTCCTTGAGCTTTTGAAAACTCTCTGCCTGGGGTTCCTTCCATTGAAATTGAACGTCTTCCCTCAATACATCAGTTAGGGGAGATGCTATATTAGAGAACCCTTTCACAAACCTCCTAAAGAAACTGGCGATACCCAGGAATAACATAATCTCTTTCTTTGACCTGGGGGTGCGAAATTTTGCTATTGCTTTGACTTTATCGTCATTTACTCTAACCCCTTCCTTAGATATGACGTGGCCTAGATATGTGATCTGCTTTTTCAAGAACGAGCACTTGGCTAGCTTAATTTTCAACCCCACTAATCTAAGCCTCCTAAGTACTTCTGTGAGCACTTCCAGGTGTTGCGCGATCGTGTCCGTTGCGACCAGGATGTCATTCATATACACAAAAACATTTTTGCCCAATAACCTGTGCAAACTGTGTTCACTAACCTGGTAAAGGTCATCGGACTGCCCGATAAACCGAAAGGCATTTGTGTAAATTCATAGTGTCCCTTGGGCACTGAAAAAGCGGTATATTCCTTGCTACTCTCACTAAGAGCTATGAATATTATGTCCCCCAATTTCAACAAAAAGATCTGGTATGCACACGACTGGGTAGTGGTCAGGGATCGTCTTTTCATTTAAACTTCTAAAATCGATGCATACACGGACAGAACCGTCTTTCTTATGCACCGCTAACAAGTGAAAGTTGTAAGGAGACACACTAGGTCTAATGATTCCTTCTTCTTCCCATCTATTAACCTCTTTCTCTACCTGTTCTCTGATTTTGAAAGGTATGAGATATGCAGGAATATAAATAGGTTTTGTGCCACTCTCCAAATTTACCTTATGCTCTAACACATTAGTCAACCCCAAAAAAAAAAATCTACATTTAGTCAACCTTCCGCAAGGCCACCGTATCCCAAAATTCTGCCAAGAGCCCACTTATCGCTTCAATGTGCTCGCTATAATCTGCATTAGCTAAATGTTCTCTTTATATTCGTTTCCTTGATTGCATTTCTGCCTCTGAAAACTCAGGTTTTCCCTCTACGATAGCCACTGAACCACTATTATAACTCCAATCTTGGAAATCCAATATATATGTATTCTTCAGGTATCTCCTAACTGTATCATTACAGTTTAGCAACTCTAACCACGTAAACCCATCCTTGGATAAGTGTTCACCGATGCCATGCTAACAACCCCTCTAAGCTTTTCGCTATTTTCAATAACACACACATCTGTGGGTTTTCTCATTTCTTTCAATTTAATTTTTACCATAGTCTTCGAACCAGGTAGTAACATAATATCTTCGGATAAAACACCTCTATATTTGTGGTTAGTACCTCCCCTTTCCACCGCCCCATACACATTACCACCCTCAGTATCATCCCCAGTATTGTTAGTATCAGAAATAACATCAATATTAGTATCAACATCACCATCCAAAGTACCATCACCACCGTTGTTATCACTGTGAACTCTGATAGAACCCCCGTAATCATTTCCCATATCAGCAACGTGGGTTTTAATATTACCTTTATCCATAGCACTCATATCACCGACATTAATATCACCGAGCACATTTCCTCTTTCAATAACCTCCATGTCCTCCATTCTATTCACGTCCTCATAAGGCAGAAAAACACCAGGTATCCCGACTGTTATCCCATTAACACCCGCATGGATCAAAATCTTGTGTCTTCTACAAGCAGGATGACCCCCCCCCCCCCCCCCACCCAGCAAAAGTCTGTTGCCCGACGCAATTCCCTTCATTACCAAGAATGGTTCTGTTAACACTGTCACCGAGAGTAAACTGTATTTGAACACAACCCAGTATTTTTAATCTATGGGCTTGCACATCACACACCGTCTCCGTTGAGGGTTGCAAAGGGAAAGGGTTGGAAAACATGGATTGATACAAATTATAGACCATTAGATTTATTGATGCCCCCGAGTATAAATATCGGGATATCCACATCCCCTACTGTTCCATAGACTATAGGCCTGGGCTCTGAGGCGTTCCCCACAAGACCACAATGGCATGTACCAATCACCTGTACCCTTTTTGTTGATCGGGCTTCCAAAAATTTTGCCGATCCCTTTGCCCTCTGGTTTGACCTACCTGGGAAGTTCTCACATTATAATTGCCAGAACCTTGAGGTGTAGGCCTCGCATCTCTCCGTATCTGAGACGGACAAGACTGCCAATAATGATCGGTACTCTTACATATTCCACAATATTTAACCAAACTCAATTTTTTTGGATGCTGGTTTATTGCAGTTGAAACAGCGCAACTGCTGTTGCTTTTGATCGATCGATCTCTTGTTATATTCAACTTTTGAACACAGACGGGGAGGGGAAATTCTGTCTCTTTGCACTCTATCCCTCGGGCCTGTCCCATTAAAAACTGTACTATCTACAGTGGGACATTTAGACATATGTTTCTCAACTTGGGCATAAAGTAATTCTTCGTCTGAAGTAGGTTCAATCTTTTCATCAAAGCTATTCACTATCGCGGTACAGTTTATGAATGTTATCAAGAGAGACATTACTCCCTGTAACCCATTTAGATGTTTTCAATTTTCCTACCCAATCTGCCACTGCATCAAAAAGTTTTGAACTATGTTCTACGAGGCTATTAGTGCCCTTCCATAGTTTATAAAGACCCCGAAGGTCCCTCACCATATCTCCGTGTTCCTTTGAGCCATAAGCTGTTTTCAAAAATGCTTGCAAATCCGTCCAGGTATGACATTTTGTAAATTGGAAACTCCTGCAACGGTGGGAGTGGTCTCCCCTGTTGAAATCTAGCAAAGCTTTTGCCTCTCTAAATGCCTCTATACCGTGCGATATAATCTTTCCCGCTAAATAATTATTCACCGCTTCAATAAAAATCTGGACAGGTTGTGATAGAATGCCATCTACCATACCTCTGAAAGGACTCACGCCCGCACTCCCATTCGTTACGTGATGTAGTGGCTTTGTGTTACTCTCAGTATCCACTATCTTTCTCTGTTTCCGAAAGCTCTTTTGTTCTATAGATTCCCCCGATCTCAATAACATCAATGTATTTATACACCAAAACCCAATCCAGAAAAATTAATACAAATTTTCCCCCAATAATGGATAACAAAAGGCAAATGTGCCCCACTCCCAGTATATCATCCCACGAAACCAAAAAAAAAAAAAAAAAAAAAAAAAGAGAAATAGAGAGGGGATAGAAAAAGAAAAAAAAAAAGCAAAACGCTTACTAAGCGATCCACCCGGCGACAGTCTCACACACACCAAGCCTCGCCTCTCTCTCTCTCTCTCTCTCTCTCTCTCTCTCTCTCTCTCTCTCTCAGGGCGTGACTCGCAACAAAAAACTCCGCTCGAGTAAATTCGCCACAAACAAACAAAAGGAACATAAAAAAAAGGTAAAAAAAAAAAAAAGATAAAAAGGAGAAAATAAGAAAGAAAGCTTGAAAAATACACTCACATCTTCATATGACGGGAAACCAAATTCGTGTACGCACCGCAAACATGCATGAACCATTTACCACACTCATGAAACAATTTAATACGTCGAAAATTAAACTTTTCCCCTTTACGTTATAAAACACTGGTATTCAAGAATCACAAGATGGCTGACACTGAGTTAGCCAGATAGACGTACAGCTTCTCACTGCCCAACCCATTGAATCAGCAAAAAGAGCCCCGAGTTGCCTATGACATGATTATAACCCCTTTTCCTACAAAAAAAAAAAAACCTATGTCTAACTGGTCACCAGTCTCTTTGTTAGGGTAACTACAGCTTATAAAATATAAAAAGCCTCTTATACACCTGCCACACTCTTACCCCCCCTTTTATTAAAACTACACAAATTGGAAACCTTTACCTGTTGTCAATGGTGCCCTCTGTCTGCAACCATGTCGTTAGGCTATTAAGACGCGTAAGTATAGGAAATATACTATTTATTGCCCAAAGCAGATGAATATAGAATAGAACAAAATGATCAACAAGTTATAGTGACAAAAACCCAAATCTGCCCATAAAGAAAACTAGTAAGTTATCACTCTACCCTCCTGACTAAGAATTCACTCCCAAACCCAGAATGTCAATAAGTTCATTATATTAGTCAGGTTAGAGAATCCCGTCTCTAGTACCATGGAATAGAACCCATCTGTAATAAAGACAACAATGGATAAAAGATACACTTCACACATCACTCTTTTCAAAGTAAATAAGTAAAGGAATGTATTTCACACTTCTCTCTCTTTTCAAAGGTAACGGTTTTCTAAGTCTTACCAAATATGTGTCATACCTTTACGATGGGGGTTTTCTCTCCCGACACCTGACCTGTACCAACTGACCTCTTTCTTCTCAATAAGAGGAATGTGACTTTCGCAAGTGCCCTGGTCTATTAGAACAGACCTGTAACATCTGTACAAACGAATGTACATGCTTGATGACAAGACGAGCGGTCTCTCGGTTAAAACGCTGTTTACCAAATTCCTTCACTCAAGAAAGCTGCCCCTACAGCTTAGCCTGTCTACAAGCAAGACATGATATGTGATTCACTAACATTACACACTTGTAAGATGTATACATATATTATATAATATATATTATATAGTTATTATACTATATATATATATGTAATATATATATAGATATATATAAATGAATAGATATATAACAATATATAATATAATATATATATATATATATATATTATTATAATAGTATGATATATATATATATATATATATTATATATATATATATATACATATATATATATATATATATATATATATATATATATATAATATATATATATAGTATATATATATTATATATATATATATATATATATATATATATATATATATATATATATATATATATAAATATAAATCTAAATAGAGGGGTCCACAGTAATATCCTTGTTTATCTAGATATAATTTGGATGGAATTATGATAGTCTGGACATCGTCTCCTTATTCACTAATGTGCCTCTTGATTTTGTTCTAGCTAATTTGGTCAAAATTGCCGAAGAAGGAAAATTCACGCCACCTATTCATATTAAAAAGTTTTGTGAGCTTA
>NC_087221.1:3867953-3872953 GCF_015104395.2 Macrobrachium nipponense | reverse complement strand
ATATATATATATATATGTATATATATATATATAGTATATATATATATATATACATATATATATATATATATATATA
Organism: Macrobrachium nipponense; assembly: GCF_015104395.2. NCBI lineage: Eukaryota > Metazoa > Arthropoda > Malacostraca > Decapoda > Palaemonidae > Macrobrachium > Macrobrachium nipponense. The sequence continues at coordinate 3,872,877 of NC_087221.1, read as the reverse complement.
TATATATTATGCCATATATATATTATATATATATATATATATATATATATATCTATATATATATATATATATATATATATATATATATATATATAGTATATATATATATATATATATATATGATATAATCATATATAGATATATATATATATATATATTATATATATATATATATATATATATATATATATATATATATATATATATATATATATATATATATATATATAATATATATATATATATATATATATATATTATATATATATAGTATATATATATATATATATATATATATATATATATATATATATATATTATCGTATCATATATATATATATATATATATATATATATATATATATATATATATATATATATATATATATATATATATATATATATATATATATTATATATGTGTGTGTGTGTTTGTGGTTGCGTAAAAAATTATTTTGTTAAATAAAAGAAGATATTTCTCAAGTATAAAAGGTAAATTAAAACACTCTGGTTTAGAGCTAAGGACTATATTTCGTTAGACTGTTTTCCACCTTTATCAAGTAGTGAATGACAGAAGAAGTTACATTGACGAAAAATATAGTGGGAGATATGTCCTTCGGTGATGCCGGGGGTTATTCGATCACAAAATATTACAGTCTGTATCAATTTATATATTCAGTATGTTCACGTAACTCTTCAGAAATGTAAAGGCGAGAGACATCTCAACGTATATAAAATTTTTCTACGAATATTCGAACACTTTTGACTTTTCCGCATTTATATATAACTGCATCTTTGTAATAGACTGCTACATTTATAGCAATTTATGTTGACCAGTTCTTCGCATATTCAATAAATTTCATTAGATTTAATTTATGCCTTTAAACAATTCAGGCAATAACAGTTTTTATCCCATTTTGCATCTCTTTAATAACCTTTTTCAATGTCCGCTATATTTGAGTGAATTTCTACGCTGTTGAAATATTGGAAAGCGTCTCAATTGTTCTATATTCATATACACCTGTTGTGCTTATTAGGTCTGAAGCTAAAAATGGCTCGAATCGTGAGGTAGAGTTCACTTGTAGCTTGCTCTCCGCTTGCTTATTACGTGAAAAATGGCAAGGGTTCCACAGAATGTTCAAGTACAGCCGTCGCTATGTCAGTCTGATATAGGGCAAGTCATGGTGCCATGTTAGCAAAAGCTATTTACTGAAATTCAAAAAGCTGTTAGCAGTCGCAGTCCTTTTGCTTCACTGTCCTTTTGCTACGAAATCATTTTTTCATCTGATTTTTCACCGTGGTTTTTGCTACAGGCTGATCATTAGCTTGAGGTTAGGTGGGTTTTGTGTACGATTGTTTAAGTAGCATGCCAAGACCGATAGCACTACGTTGTGATTTTATTCTGCTTCTAAAACTTCTATACCCGCACTCCAGCTTTCTGGTGGCTAGATATAAAAAAAATTCTGAACTCACTGATTATTATAACATACACATATTTTATAGAGCGTTCGCTTTGTCTTTTTCTTTTTTTGAGCATACCTCTATCCCATTTATTGTCCAATCTATTTATCTTGCAGTTTAGTAACTGAGAGCCATTACTGAACATTTCTGTTCTTAGTAACCAACATTTGCAATATAGTAAGGGTAAGGATCTCTGAAACTACTGGAATTGCGCCGAACGGCGTCTAAGCCTAAATTACATCGATCCCTGTCAGGTATTATACGCACGCTTGTCGAAAAAATGGCGCCAGGTTTACTGCCCGATCTTTTCACCAATATGAAAATTCATCTTCGGCTGGTCTCCTCTTGGCAAACAGTTATCGTTGACTCTCTCTCTCTCTCTCTCTCTCTCATCGCTCATCTCCTCTCTCTCTCTCTCTCTCTCTCCCTCTTTTCTTTATTTTTTCCTTTTTCTTGGACCAGTTCTCTAGCTATAGAAGTCTGCAGTTCTATTTTCATCGTTTGAGCGTTCATTTTCAAGACATGCAAATATTTAGTTTTCCCTCTAATAAGAGAAAAGCATATGCAGTTCGCTAATGAGATACTTGAAGGGACAAAGTAGTGAAAACTCTCTTTTGGTACCAGCAAATGCGAAAAAGGCAGATACAGTTGAATATTCATGCGCATACACGCATCAAAGAGAGAGAGAGAGAGAGAGAGAGAGAGAGAGAGAGAGAGAGAGAGAGAGAAAGTTCCTATTTACATGCATTATTACTAAATTTCCATTGCATCGTGTATTCACAGACACTTCCTCTCTCAATACAGAATTTCAGGTATATATTAATTCCCAAATACTTGCAGAAACTAACTACTTCCATTCATCGCTCTATGGTTGCTGGTGACCGTTTATCATCAAAGTGTTACTCTTGCTCACATTGAACTTTTTACTTTCTTGGCTTCCAAACACTTTGTCGTTACTTATTGATAAATATAGTAACACGGACAAAGACATAATGCACCGATTTCGCTTTCGCTGCTCCATTACTTATTCCAGAGCAGGCACTCGCCCGCCTACGAATCCTAACACGCGCTATAGCTCCATCTTAAAAGCACTCTTCACCTGACATGTTCATGGCTCTTTCTTTGGCTTTTTCTTGGTTCGTGTAATCCTCATAGAGCTTTTTTCCTTTTACTTTCACATTTTCACATATATTTTTCATGATGAACATTTGTTCCACATACTTTTCCCTTATCAGTGAATCCGTCTGTCATCTGTTTTCTCATTCGTTATAAATGCTACCATACGAATTCACTATTATAGTAAGCAATGTCATTGCACAATATTTCTTAATCGCAACTGTCATCCTTCCCCTTATGCAGGAGAACTGATACTTCTCATATACAAATCTTCCGATAATTTTCCTCTTCCAGACATACTTTACATTAACCGTTCGACCACCGCACGTTGAGCACCTCAGTACTTCACTCTTGATCCAATCAACTCTCGTTGTTGTCAACCTCTTACATCCTCTCACATCGTCCACAAGAGTCACTTCCGAACAATTTCAAAGCTGTAGTAGCTACCAATCTATTATCCCTTACCCCTGCCTCCTCAGTATATCTATTGTGTCCGCATGAGTATTTTAGTTGTTGTATATATATATATATATATATATAATATATATATAATATATATATATATATATATATATATATATATATATATACACACACATCGATAGCGATGTGGGTTTAAGCTTCACTGTCGTCTTGGATTTGTTTGGTTTCGATGGTTCGCGCCCGGGAGCCGACAAATCTCTTATTGATAAAAATATTCTCCTTCGGTTAAACATATATGAAAATATATTAATTCCGAGGTAGAGCGAATTAGATATTAAAGGACAATTGTAGCTCGATGTATGTATATGAATCACGGTAATGTGATATATTTATCTTATATATATATAGTATATATATATATATATATATATATATATATATATATATATATATATATACGTATATATATATAATATATATATATATTTTAAAATATAAATAATGACTGTTCTAATCTTAAGAGTGCATCTTTTGTGCTGTATTTAAGACTTTACCGAAAGATATAGCATTCGTGTCATATACATAGATGTCAAAACCAAATTGGATTTTTGCTCGTCTTCATATGCATAATGCGATCGTTTATTGGAAGACGCAGTTGTGAAAGAAATGAAGGAAACCTTCAATTTTTTAAAGAGATTTTCTCATGTTTATTCATATTGTTTGAGACAGTTTTTGAAGGAGATTGCTCACGTTTCTAGATTTCTTTCTCAGGTTATGGTTTAATTTATATGTTTACCAATTTATTTCATCACTGATTAGTTTATGATTTATATGATTTGGTTTTGACATCTATGTTCTATTTGTAGTTTACACATTATGTATATATTTTCATGAGCAATTTGGAACCTATAGCGGGAAATGAGTACATAACAGAATAAGGTAATAAAAGGGAGGAAATTATGACGATTAAACCCTCAAAAGAAACAAAGACTAAGAAGCAGAAGAGAGTGAGAGAAATAAAGAAAGAAAGAGACGGAAGGAAAACGCCAAATGTATGGCAAAATATATATAAAAGATAAATAAATAAGGAGAAAGGTTAAAGTGAAAAAGTTAATTGCCCGGTAGATAAAATTATCGTAGAATATTAGATGAATGGAAGGCAGTGGAAACGCTATAAAGGTATATGAACAATAAGAATGTAGTATTAACTATAAGGAAAAGGGCCGGAAGAGTTTTTGTAATGGAAATAGGAAAGGTCAAAAGAAAGAAATGGAGTAGAAAATAAGGAAAAAGACGTAAATGCTATGAATAAAGTAGAATAGGGCAAGGAGGAAGTCGGGAAAGGGGAGAGAAAACGGAAATGTTTGCACAATGGCAGGAGAGGATAAAAATGCAGATACAACAACGTCCAGAAAGTCAGCAGAGGAAAGAGTGAAATAAACCGAAGACCAAAACCAAAATTGGCTGGAGATGGAAGAGGTCAAAATTGGAAAAAATAATAGTAGATGATGGGGATTGACTATTAAACTATAATAGCTGAAAGAAGAAACCAAAGCTAAAAAATAATGGAACGATGGGTAGACAAGAAAAGAGAAGGAAAAACCAAACAGAGAATAAAACGAACACATAACGAGAAAGAAGAACATTGTTGTATGTTGAATGTAGAGAGAATGTGCAAACAGAAACCATAAGTAGAGTGAGGATAATTAAAAATTTTCCTCAAAAGAAAGTGATAGGAAAAGCGGGAAAGACAATGTAAAACCGAAAGAAAGAGCTGGAGGATTAAACCCTTAGGGTACAATATTTTCTAGTTTTGGTGAATGTCCTGGACTACTCGAACAGAGGAGGAGGAGGTTCCTTGGATTCAGAGCCCCGACGATTCTTACCAAAGGGAAAGTTCTCAGAAACTCTGAATCCCCATTTA
>NC_087221.1:3840453-3865453 GCF_015104395.2 Macrobrachium nipponense | reverse complement strand
AAGCTTTTATGAGTAACATTTTAGTAGTATACTATGTGGCCTGAGCCATTATTCCTCCAAGGGCTTGAGAAAATTTAAAGTGAAGTAATTTCTAAATATATAGAATGTGTAAAAATATCAGAAAAATGGTTGGGATGGATCGCAGCAATTTCATATAGTCAGTCATGAGGACAGACTGAATGGAGAATGACAGGTCGGTGAATGTTTGCACAACACTGGAATGATAAGAAGGAAGAAAGGAAGATCCAGGGAAAAAATAATTTGATGTGAAAAGCGTAATAGGAAGCAAACGCTTCAATAACCAGAAAGCGGGAAAATGGATGCAGGACAGACGTGAATTTTGCAAATTTGGAGTCTATACATCGTTCTGCTGGTGGTGCGTAATCTATGCAGTAAATGAAGTCGTTTATTTTAATTTATGAATAATTGAAAATTATTGTTTGAGTCTTATATATGGTCTTTGTAGTTTGCATAATGCGTGTTTAATGTGTAATGAAGTTTGATGGATTCTAAAAAAAAAAAAAAAAAAAAAAAACACACACACACACACTATGAACTACATCTCTAAACTACTTCGTACTGCGTACGTAGTGTTACTTTTCTATTAAAAGAGAGAGAAACTCCCAGTCACGTTAACGACGGCTCTGTATCCAAATCAATATTAGATTAATTGCAAATAAAAACAAGAAAACTTGAGAAACCAACCATAGCTTTGTCAACTGATGACAAAGCCTTTACTTTCCTGAACTATATGTTATATTCTCATACTTTCACTGTGAAGTAGTTTGTTGAGAACACGAGAGCTGAAATAAAAATTGAACAAGTATATGCATCATTATGTTTGCATTTTTAGGAATAATGTACTCAGAGATGTGTGTGTGCTCCAGGCAGATAACACTGACTAGATCTTATCCATTTGCGCAGCGCACAGCTGTCATTTTTCAAGCCCAATGCATCAAACTAAAAGCTGACTTTTAGCTCATCCGATTAAAATGTTACTCAGTTTTATTTCTGCATTAACCGAATATGATATGAAATTCAAATATCGTATCATATCTTTTCCTTGTATGTGGATTGGGCTTTGGTGGGGAGAGGAGGACTGAGAAAACTAGAGAGAGAAACTGTTGAGCGTTGTTGGGGGAAGTCCATAACTAGATAAAGTGAAGTGCTGCACTTATGTCATATGGTTTAAAAGGAAAACAACTCTCAGGCAAATGATACGTTGACGTGAATGACAGCCGATTAAATGATACATTACATCTATTTATATGTGACCAATGACATACAGTATGTAGTAAACTTTTTTGATGAAATTCAGTTAAGACTCACAATTTGCGCAGGGATCAGCAATACTATAAACCGAGCTTGCGTAGTACTTGAAGCTAGAATGATATTTCTTTTCCAATTTGTTTGTTTTTTCTGCTTGTTTTTCTCGAATCAAGCTTTGCTTGGGAAATCCCACACCGGGATTAACTTCATCCAAGTAAAATTTACGAGCGCCTCTCGTGCGTAAAAACCGGTAATTCCATTCGGTTCGCAAGTGAATTCTTTTCTCATTTGCCCCTTTCATTTATACGTAATTCTCTCTTTTCTCTCCCGACCTCTTTCCATCTTTTTTATACGTTGAAACACACAGCGAAGCAGAGCGCTTAGCTGTTTGTTGGCATTTACTGAAAATCCTTCGATAAATATAAATGGGATCACAAAGAAAAAGCAATAATCGTCTGGATGAAATAGATCTCTAACTAATAGGGTAAATAATTATACGTACACACACACACACTATATATATATATATATATGGTGTGTGTGTGTTTGTGCGCAGTTGTATATGTGCGTTAGAGGTCTCCTAGGCCTGGGAAAATATGACTAGAACGGCCTCAGTCTCTTATCTTCTGGTATCGGTAGGTAAGTAGAGCCAAAACCAACTATATGTGTATTTATTTTAAGAAATATCTATAAGCTGATGAACGATAAGTATGAAACGGTTTGTAGTTTTCACAGTTTGCGCCCGTATCCATTACATAAACGTAAATAATCATTTAGAAAGTCGATACTTGTCTCTGCCCATTTTTTTGTATACCCATACAACATATCATCATCACTCTTAATGTTGCCACCTCTTCACTATTTTTTCGTGAACGGTTTCTACTATGTTCATGAAGGTCATAAACGGCTGTGTCCCCATACTTAAAAATATCTCACACTCCTTAATGTTGCCACCTCTTCACTATTTTTTCGTGAACGGTTTCTACTATGTTCATGAAGGTCATAAACGGCTGTGTCCCCATACTTAAAAATATCTCACATAACGTTAATACACCCGCTTATTTGAGTAAGTCACACTGCTCTTCCCATATCAGTCTTCCAACCGACTGCCTTACTTTCGCCATCCAATCCCACCATAAATAGTCCCCATTGTGCTAAGTAATGCTATACTTCATCGAGAATACTTTACACACATGCACACAGGTCAGCAACTTAATTACACTTTCACCAACAACTGTAACATATAAATGATCTTTGGCTAACATCGCGACTGAAGTGTCAAAAACAGTTGATGGAATTCCGAGAAACACTTTACTAAGTTTGACTTTAGCGACCAACATTTTAGACAAAAAGTCGAAATTAGGAAAAACACTCATGACCTCTTCCAAAATTGACTTATAAAGCTGCAAATAAAAATATTATTTTTTAAATTCTACTTCTTAAGATGGGCAGTACATAAGGTTTCATCATTTTCTACTAAAATATGATAACCGATTGAGCAGGGAAACTTGAAATTTTTACGTCCTATACCGATTTTTCACGAAAAAATTTATATTTCTTCAAGTCGATGCCCTATATTGGCCAAAGTGTCTATTTAGTAATTGAAAGTAGTCCATAAATCATAAAAGCCATGCTCATTTTTATTGTTTAGCCCTAGCTTAGTCTTATAACCATATGAGGCACGTCACACCCAAAAAGAGTAAAGTATATTTTTAGTGTTAACAAAACAAACTGTCTTCTTAGCAAAATTTAATGCATGGAACACATCTGTATTTTTTACAGATTTGTTTAGGCAAAAAAAAAAATTAATATCTATGACCTTGTTCTAATATATGTATAGGCTAACCAAATTCTGATGGGAAATAGCTCAACATATGAACCTATTAGGCGCCATATGCTTTTACAGATACCAGTCTGAGTCCCGAGTTTCTGGGCCTTGGTGTGAAGTAGGGCCTTGTACAATTTATTAAGTCAACACTCTTCGAAAAACTGAAAATCTTGCCACTGGACAGTTTCCTAATGTAAGAATTACTTTCAATAGTCCTCGTCAGTCTCTCCATCATTGTCATCTGTGTTGTCTGGCGATCTTCATCTTCTTCCTTAATTGTGCAGTCTTATAACTTACAAGCTGGGGTGCAGCATAATCCATTCATCGCACATGGGCAGTCTTCTTCACAATGTTTTGAGCGTTTGCAGGACATTAGTTCCAAGACAACCTCTTGGCCTGATGCTCCTGTGAACCAACGTATCTCGGACATCTGTCCTTCTTTGGCACTCCACCCATGACCATCATTCACCAAATGGCTACTTGGTAATTAGCACGATTTGTATGTTGCCTCAATGCATCACTGCATTGTGGGAGCTGTCCAAATGATATGTCAACATTTCATTATGAAACATTTCGTATCTGAGTTTGTTCACGAGCTCAGTGCTTGTGTTGATACAATACATGCTACAAGTGAATGCTTGAATGGTTTCAAAAACATTGTTTGTGACTTGCCATTCTTGATCAAATGCTGTAAACAGTTTCTTTTAATTCAAAGTTCTTGTTAATCAGATTGAGGGCTTTGATTCCACCATGTCTGGAAAAGGCACTGACCAAGTGACATCCAGTATAGGCATGAACACCAATCAAGGCAGTGCAAACATCTTTTCCAATTACAACCCCTGGTCTTTGTATATCTAGCAGTCTCACAGCATTCTTTTTTCCTCTTCTGGAATCCGTGAATGAAGGGAGAGAAGGACGAAACGGACATATGTGATGCATGTCTTAAATGGATCGTCATCCTAGTGTCAGTTTCTTCCTGTATTGTTCTCAACTCAACAATCTCTGTGACGTCATCTTCTGATTTGCTAACATAGCATTCCAACTTAGCTATCATCAATGTCACATCACCAAATTTCTCTCTTTTGCGCCTTCTTACCAGTTTTCTGCAAGGGACATAGTGAACTTAGATTTGCTTTCTGTGCTAACCAATATTCTCTTCCAGTTCTTGATACGATGTCCTGGCTTTATATAATTAAATATTATATGCCATCCTGTAAGTCACGTTTCATCCGCTTGGCTGTCTTAACTGATTGCTGCCTGTAGAGGTCAAACATCATATCAATATGATCATTTCCTTAACCATTATTTAGTATTTGCACAATTGCCATGGCATCAGCTATTGTTGCCCTTGGTCCAGGTGGTAATTCGGTGTTTGCCACATCTGTCTTCCCTAGTACTGACTTCCCAGTTTTTTTTTTCAACATTCCGTCTGCATTTGTTTTCACCGTTAGAGAGGATGAAGGATGAAAAACTTAACTGATTGAAAATGATAACTGAAAAATGGCAACTGCCAAATGGTAGTATGCCTCGAGCAGTAAGGTATTGTGTGACTTTGTGACCTCTCTCTCTCTCTCTCTCTCTCTCTCTCTCTCACGTAACTCACGAACCAAATCTTCCTAGGTGGTAAAATTAGACTCACATTGAACGGGAAAAATACAGAATTTATTTATTCAAAAACAAAAGGACTAACGAAATGAATCAAATTCCCAAAGAACAAAATGATTAACTGAATAAGTCAAAATCTGAAACTTTAGTTTCTAAACACGGCCCAATGAAAACTCCAAACATTGCACCATCATAAAATGTTATTATAATTCAAACAGAACACCCAAAAAACCTTGGGGATCAGACCAAACCCATCCACCCCTTTCTCTACAATAACTAAACCCTATTTGAATAAAAAGTACCCTTGGTCATTTTTAATGCCTTGTCCATAAAATACATCGGATATTGAAGTTTTACACCTACGTTTTTAAAAAAGATTTAAATTTGCATATCACGAAAGCAGACAAATCAAAGGCCATAGTAGTTATGAATAAAGAGGACTATATAACGAAGATGTCAGATTTGTTAAGTGATCCTGTTACTTATGACGAGCTACGTAATAACCCGTTAACCACAGTGAATAGTAGTTTTGTTAAAGAGCTGAAATGTATCTTGAGGGGGAGGGATGAGCTAATTAAGCAATTTACTGTCAAGTGTGCCAGTTTACCATATATGTACGGCTTGGCTAAGACCCATAAGCCAAACAATCCCATTAGGCCTATTATAAGTTCAGTAGGTTCTGTGTCTTAAATTGTCAAAGTGGCTAGTCCAAGTTCTTATGCCGGTTGCTGGTACAATATCACAGTGTAATATTAAGAATAATGTTGATTTTGTAGACAAACTTAGCAACATTAATGTAACTTTTGAGTTTAAAATTGTCAGTTTCGATGTTGTATCATTATTCACTAAAGTTCCAGTGGATTATTTGTTAAATTTTTTATCGGAGGAATTGCCTAAATATAACTTGCTGTTACCTTCGAATGTAATAGTTGACTTGATTAGGCTTTGCATTAAGGACTGTAAATTTACATTTAATGGAAAATATTTTTTACAAACATTTGGTATGTCAATGGGGAATCCACTTTCTCCGGTGCTTAGTAATCTTTACATGGAGTTTTTTGAGGTCAGACTGTTACCTAGTATTTTACCGATTGGTACTGTATGGTATCGTTATGTGGATGATATTTTTTGTGTATGGCCTGTAAATGCAAACATTGGAGAATTTTTAGATAAACTGAATTATCTGGTTCCCTCAATTAAATTTACAGTGGAGGAGGAAAGAGAGTCAATGTTACTATTTTTAGATGTATATCGCAAGCCCACAAATATATGTTCCTATGTTCATTATTACTCTGAGCATCATAGTAAAGTAAAAAGATCAATTTTTTCTTCGATGTTTTTGAGGGCCTTAAGAATATGCAGTTCTGAGTTTTTAGATGAAGAAATAGGACAAATATGTGACATAGGTGTAAAACTTCAATATCCGATGATTTTTTTTTTTTTTTTGACAGGGTATTGAAAATGGCCAAGGGTACTTTTTATTCAAATAGGGTTAGAGAACTTTTTTCATGCCATAATATGTTGGTTTTACCATACCACAAGAATTTTTATGATTTGCCTAACGTACTTCGATTTTTTAATGTAAAACTTAGTTTTTAAAAGCTCAAATACGGTTTGTAATATACTGATAAAGAACTCTACATTTTCATCTACTTGCTGCCTTTATACAATTCCTTGTCAGGGGTGTGATAAGAAATATGTCGGCCAAACTGGGAAAGATTTGTCTACAAGATTAAATCAACATAAATATTCAGTTAGGACAGGACAGACTTCTAGTGCCCTTTTTGTTCACCTTAGTAATCTTAACCATGCAATTGATTGGACAGAGGAAAGATTATATTAGTAGGAATATAATTGAATCTGCTTTTATAAAGACATACTCTGGAAAACTTTTAAATTTGAGCCCTGGTATGTACAAATTAGACAATCTTATCATAGATAAAATAGTGAAGAGTTTTAACATTATTCTTTAATTTGGTGTACTTGTCAAGTTCCTTCTTATGTATTTCTTGTGAGTTTTAACATTATCCTCTCAGTTTTTGTACTAGTCAAAATCCTTTTTTATGTATTTCATATTGATAGTACTGTTCATTCAGTTATTTTTGTTTATTGGTGTTTTAGGTATGTTGTTAGTGCCGTTATTATTGTTACTATTCATAATTGTGATTTCAGTTGTTTTATAAAACTGGTTGACATAGTCAGTGTTTTTCTCTTCTGTAAGTAATTGGGTCATTGGGTAATTACTCTTTTTCTTTTGACTTGTTGGGGTGTTATGCGGTTGGGTAATCTGGTCGAATGCTGTTTCTGTTTGTAATGGCCTAATTGTACTTACATATATAATTCTTTTCCACTTTGCTTTTGTGAAAGCTTTCTTGCTCACTAGGTTTTACGTTTTGTATTACTATTTGTGCCCCAAAGATGTGTTAAATACACGAAAATAGTTGGCACTCTGTCTTTTCTTTTTTGAAAATTTTCCCTATGGCTTTTGCTGGTAAACAAAATCCCGTGCTTACTTTTGTGATTTATATCTATATATATATATATATATATATATATATTATATATATATATATATATATATATATATATATATATATATATATATATATATATTCCTTTGTATTTGGAACAAGCCCACAAGGACTATTGACTTGAAAATCAAACTTTCAAAAAATAAGGCGTTCAAGAAAGAAGAGGAAGTATAGAGAAATTTAAAACAGGAAGAGATCTCACTTATTAATTAAAAAAGTTAATCAATAAGTTAATAAAGATATAAAATGTAACTAATTATTTAAATGGCAGGAGAATTGTGTTAGGGTAGTGAAGCATTGCATCTTTCCTTGAATTTTTTATGTTCCAGTTACACGACATTGAGAAGTTGGACAGCGGGGCATATTTACTACAAATTTTTGCTGCTGTTCAGCAAATCTGTGTGTTCTTCCAAGGAATGGGGAACAGGAATCAACTATGAATTTGAAAGATCCAAGTCATTAACTGTTAATATTGGGAAACAGAAGCCTACCACCACGAACCATTGTCTCTAAAAGAGACAAATCTCTGGCAGATGCACACATTCATACAGGACAACAGCATTTTATTAAAGAAAGGGCAAATGACTCAAAACAGGTTGCATTAATTTTATCAATAATTTAAAAATATGAGGCCTTGTGTACAATACCTAACCTTTTCTTGCAGCGTTTATTGACACTCTCATTAGATGCTTCTTAAAAGTCAGATGTGAGTCAAAAATTACATCTAGAATAGTGAAAGCATCAGGCTCATTCAGCAGAGTCCCATCCACAGGGGGGAGGGTGATGGTATGGAAAATCTGTACGAAATCTGCTAGTCTACAAAGTTTCGTTTTATTGGATGTCAGCCTCATACCCACACCGACTTCAAGACCAAAAATCCGCTCCATTTCACAATTGAGGCTAAGAACAGCTTTATTTCTCATAAGTTGAGACTTTACTACACCCACAAATATTGCATCATCGGCACACTGAGCAATCTGGTGTTCCAGGCCAACAACCATATCATATATATACTAAAATTAATAGTGGACCCAGAAACTACCCTGTGGAATTCTAGACACAAAAGGCCTAGGTTCACTAAGGATCCCATCAACAGCAGCTTGCTGCTGCCTACCTGTAAGAATATATTAAAGTAACCCTAAAACATATCAATCCACTCCAAGATTTTCAAGTTTATAAGTAAGAGCCTTTTGATTTACTAAATCAAAAGCAGCACTATAATCTAATTGAGTTACTCTACATTCAAACCTCTCATCAAGAGTCTCTTGTAAATGGCAGGTCAATTCTAAAAGAGCATTGCAGGTACCTAACTCTTTCCTATATGCAGATTGGCTATCAGCAAACAATGCCTTAGGTTCCAGATATTTACATAGTGGTTCAAAGATAAGTTTTTCAGGAACTTTGAAGAGTACCAGGAGAATAGAAATTGGCCAGTAGTTCCTGCAGTCTGCAGATATGCCACTCTTTGGACCAAGCACTGTGTTGCTAAGCTTGTGCTTATCCGAAAAATACTACATGGAGTTAAAAGTCTGTCAAATCTACTAATATTGAAAGAAAACGCACTATAAACCTTAAAAAAAATAGGTGGGGGGAGGAACTCTATCAGTATCTTATCCACCCCGGCTATCAAGGTTACCGAGAATATTTTAAACATCCCTGGAGCGAAATGCATATTTTGTATGGATAGGCTTACGATGAAAAGCATCAAGTAGATTGACACCCTCAGTGGATTTCATAGCTTCAAAGCTTAATGAAGCAGTTCAGCCTGTTCCTTAGTGTGATGGTAATTGCTTCATAGCAAAGAAAAATAAAGGAAAGGAGAACGCATTTTCGAGAAGTTCGGCAGCAAGGAGGCGTTAGCGCATTGTGTAGGAGGTGCCTGTTATCATGATGGTTCTAGAATCAGCAGGAGTGTTGTGGAATTCGTCGGGCGTCGTCGTGTCGTGAAAAATGCCGCGATTTCTGATGCAATACCTCGTCTAGAATCATCTAATTAGTTCCAGAAACCTCGGGAGTCTGTGACACTTGCCGTAGGCTCCGCCCCCTGAGTGCCGTATAAATACGATGGTCGTAGCAGGAGAGAGAGAGATCGTAAAAGAGAGACTCCAGTTAGTCACAGAGAGATATCCTCTGTAAGAGCCACAGATCAGATTAACAGTGAGAGATCAGCAGCAGAAATCATCAAAGAGAGACTAGAGACGAAGGAACCGACGAAGGATTAGAAGAAAAGTTGCTCCGGAGTTGGTTGGATACTGGTCTAGTCGTCTTCAGGAGCGGATGGCAGTGTTATCTCGACGTCGAGCAGACTTCAGAGAAGAAAAGGTCCTGCTAGAGGTTTTGGGGAGTTCCTGCCTTACAAATAGACTAGTTTCTGCTATACGGAGTCAAGAGGACGTCTGCAATCACCGTTTTCCTTTAGAGAAGCCATCGCTTCGAATTGCAAATTGACTAACAAGTATTTGAATTGCCTCACTGTTCCCCCAGTTAATGCAGTGTAAGATTCTACCTTTTTATGTAAATAGGAGATACCATTCTGCATTTACCTATGTTAGTAAGCTTGTAAATAAACCTTTGTTGTGTTAGTGTTTCTTTCTATATTCGTATCCCCAGTTTCAACTGTTGGTGTTGAAATATTTCTTTTTTTTTTATTATTTCATATCGTACCTGAAGCGGACCTCTCTCAGAGGCCGTAACACTTAGGTCCAGTAACAAATCTATCATCATCTGTTATTAGTGGTGGAATGGAAGATGAGCCTGACCCAAAGATAGAGGATGCTAATTTGGTCCACCACAGAAGTCCGGTAATTCCTTCAAGCTTCTTTTTTAAGAAATTATTGAACTTTCTCTCAACTACATGAATTCTATTCATAGCACGGCGGGACTCAATAATAATGGTGTAATTTTCATGTGAATGATTTCGTCTCCATGTGTTGAATTTGATCTTTTGGTCCTGAATTTTATTGCCTTTCTAGGGATGCATCATATTAAATTAGCCATCAACAATTCATTTGCCTTCTTAAAATGTGAATATGATTATAGCTTCTGAAATATGAAGTGCCTGACATGTTTCAATAATGCGATCCCAGTTGACCCTAGATTTCAGCCAGGCCGTTTTTTCTAATGATGGATTTAGGAAAATATATATATATATATATATATATATATATATATATATATATATATATATATATATAATATATATATATAGATATATATATATATATATATTATATAATATATATATATTAAAATTTTTATTGTAATTTTAAATTTTTTTTATTTTCCTAATGACATAATCCCCAGTCCCTAAAAAGGATTATACCTCAACATTTAACTTCACCATATATTGATGCAACTTCTAATTCTTCCATTCCAATCTTTTAGATATAACCATTTTCATATTGTATACACAATTTTTTATACTGTTGTCGGATACCTAATTTATTCTACATCAATGAATCAGTATTTTCTAGTTATATTTAAAAACAGTGGTTATGTCTAATTGAATCTTTCTTAAGTATTGTCTTTTTCAATGTTGATAACTAAATAAACTAAAAGAACAATCCATATTCATAGGAAGCATTTTGATGTGATTCAGAAGTATTAGTTTTAAAGTATATTACTACTACTATTACTACTATTAATCCTACTTTTATTATTATTATTGTTATTTTTTTTATATTTGTCTATCACAGTCATCTTATTCGACTGGGTGGTTTTTATATTGTGGGGTTCCTGGTTGCATCCTGCCTCCTGAGGAGTCTATCACTTTTCTTACTATGTGTACTGTTTCAAGGAGCACATTCTTCTGTATGAGTCCTGGAGCATCTAGGTTTTCCAGGTTTCTTTTCAGGGATCTTGGGATTGTGCCTAGTGTTCCTATGATTATTATGGGTACAATTTCCACTGGCATATGCTTCTTATGTCTATTTTCAGGTGTTGATACTTATCAACATTTTCTCTCTCTTTCTCTTTTACTCTGGTGTCCCATGGCATTGCGACATCAGTGAGTGATACTCTCTTATTAATTTTGTCAATCAATGTCACGTCTGGTCTATTGGCACATATCACTCTATCTATTCTGATACCATAGTCCTAGAGGATCTTTGCTTGATTGTATTCTATCATTCCTTCAGGTTGGTGTTCGCACCACTTATTACTGCAAGGTAGCTGGTATTTCTAGCACAGTCTCCAGTGGAGGGTTTTTGCTACTGAATCGTGCCTCTTTTTGTACTGGTGCTGGGCAAGTGCCGAGCATTCGCTTTCTTTGTGGTTTATGGTCTCGTTTTTCATATATTTTCAAGTATTCTATTAGTCATGTGTGTGGTATCATGTCGAATGCTTTCTTGCATGGCATTTTGTCTATCAGGAGTTGGTTTTTTTTGTATGTTTATTATTATTATTATTATTATTATTATTATTATTATTATTATTATTATTATTATTATTATTATTATTATTATTATTATTTCGGAAGGAAACCCTCTCGTAGACATGTTTTGTTAAAAATGACTGCTGCTTCAGCACTATTAATCTTATAAAGAGTCTTCTCTATCTTTCTGATGACGGCTTTCTCGTTGTTGCTTAGACTGGCGAGCAACGCACCAAAGGGCATGGTAAAATTCGGTTGAGTCATTTGATTTATTATTGCTTATACAATTCTCTCTCTCTCTCTCTCTAACGTGACGTTTCCTCCTGATCGACAGGACATTATCAAGCGATAACTGCTGAGGGACTGAATTCCAGTGGTTGTTGTTGTTTAAGATTAAGCTGGCTTTATGCCAGCACGGGCTCTTGCTCACAGAGCAGCCCGTAATGGATTTCCAGTGGTTTTTGTTTTTTGATTTAGCTGACCTTGTGTCAGCACGGGCTCTTGCTCACAGAGCAGCCCGTAATATGGCGAGTCCTCCTTTTATCGTGGTGTTGCGAGCTCTTCAGTACGGTCTGAGCAGCTTGGGGATAGCTAAAGAGGAAGAAGGGGAAGGAGGTATTTCCTCCGGCAGGTCGAGTTTTTATTGGTTCGGCTTCCCGGGAAGGTGACTCATACGGCGGGCGTTGACGAGTCTTGCAGACCTTCTCAGGTAGGGGGTATCACCGGAGCCTCAACGAGAAAGCCGTCATCAGAAAGATAGAGAAGACTCTTTATAAGATTAATAGTGCTGAAGCAGCAGCCATTTTTAACAAAACATGTTATTATTATTATTATTATTATTATTATTATTATTATTATTATTATTATTATTATTATTATTATTATTATTATTATTATTATGGAGGTTAATGAGCTAATCTGGAGTGCCAATTATATGTGCGCTTTCTTGCAATTACTAGCAAACAATCCGGCGCTTAATCAAGGCAAGATTATTTGTGAACAAATATATATGTGAACTTCAGACGTAGTGGGGTATCTTACTGTCATGGTCATAATTCTATTAATATTGGGTATAAAATTGTCGCTATATTGCTAGTGAATAAGAATATGTAAATGTTGCTTTCTCAAACTTAATTGGCGATTTTGATTGCAAAAGACTAAATTTCGTGGAAAATCAAAGTTCAATATTTCATATAAATTTTTCTCCACTGCAAGTGACAATTCTTACCACCATATGTAATTGTTGTAGCTGAAGAACCTCTCAATTCCACAAAATGTTCTCTTGACATCTCTCCTCTTTCCAGTCGGGATTGAGCCAGTGTATTCCTTCACTAGAGAAGTAAATCTGCATGTTTATTTCATTTTTGTTCACTTAGTAAATTAAAATGTTCCATTTTCAAGGAAAATTATACCATTCCATAAATAAATGACCGTCATATTCTAGCTCAGCAATCCTAAGTCTCTCTAGAAATTACAGTTAGTGATTTGAACGGAATGACTTAAGTATAGGCTAAAATGCTCAGGAGTTCAAGACTGTTTGGAGACGCCTGATTCCGCAAACAGCAAATTTTATTGAAGATGAAAATAAAGTCCACAGTAGCCTTTTTTTTAAATTCACGAATCATTAAAGCAGTTTATTCCACTTGTTGACTCACGAATATACTTAATCTAGAACCTATTACCACTTCTTACCCATCTTGATAGCGGGTGTATCGCTACTGACAATAATACTGGTTCATTTAATCAAGTAAATTATTAGTACGTTGAAATTTGAAATGTTCTCAATATGTTGCATAATGATTGTATCATTATGCTAATCCAAATAGACTCAGCATTTAAGAGGAAAACGTTTTTTATTTCAGAATTTTATCTTTGTCGATACAAGCAGGTATTAGATGGATGGAACACCGTATACTTATGTCTAGAAATAATTAAATAAATAAATAAATGCTTGTATGTCTGTTGCGCTATCGTTCTAGGTCTCTTACATTAAATCCGTAAATAATGAGAGATAAACTTCACGGGTGACAAAAAAGAAAGAAAGAAAAAAAAACAGACGCAAAAAAAAAAAAAAAAAAAAAATGCCCTGAAGGAAAAGAAGACACCTGGAATTGAAATGGGGCAGAGAGGCCCGAAAAAGAAACTGTTCGAGGGAAAGTCGATCACCTCTTGATAATGAAGTAGGATCCGTGACCTTCCAAATGGCCTCAGTGGTGACAGTCCAGGAGACGCAGCCACAATGGGAACTTCAGACTTCGGTTTTATTCAATTTTTGGGTCAACGGAAGGTTTTTGGAAGGTACTTCGCTGACGCTCTCCGGACCTCTTTACCGGCCCTATCCCCCACTTCATCTCCTTCAGCTTCTGGAGCTAGATTTCAATCAGGATATCGTCTGACGGCCTTAAGGAGGTCTATCTTTTCACTCTATTAAAGCGCGATAAGACGCCTTCGTTGGAAAGAAGGAATATTGATGTTAGAAATTTCCCGCGAGAGGAAAGTAAAATATCATCAGTCGGAAAAGGAGATCCTCTCGTTGCTACGAAGGAAATTTATGATTATAAATATAATTTCTTTTAAATTTAGTTTTTCTTTTATCATGACACAAATATCACAAACTGTCTTCAATCGCTAACTTGAATTATAATTTAATTGATGAAAAAGAAATGATTTAATTCGTTTTTTGTATTATCGTAAACACTCAATAGAATAACAAATCATCTCTAATAAATGGTTGGAGAGAATGGTCCAAAAAAAGAGAGAGGGTTTCATGGTGTTTGTTACCGATGTCAATTTGTGTCGGTATGCCAGGTAAAAGCCATTAGTTCGTGGAACCATACCCGACACTTCGTAAACGGGCGACATTACCCTATTGTTATGAATACTAAATAGAGGAACGCGCGTAGGAATGGTGGCGAGATATTTGCAAGAGGAAACAGAACAACATTTTCTTATCGAAATGTTTTGTTGGTTTGCGTACAATCCTACCGGAATATAGAGCCATTGTGTATATGATCTAATTTCTTTCTGTTTGCTTAGTAATATGATTACACATGCAAGTAGATTCATTAGTATGATATTCCTAAGTACAGTAAATATTTGTCTAATAGAATAGAGAAAGTTGCCTATATTAGAATAGGTAGAAAGTATGTGACTTAAAATAAAACTGAAGTAATTTTGTGAGCGGTTGAATGTATACAAGGAAAATGACCGGTAGCCGCACGCATCGATATTGAGAAGACCTGCATTAGGAAAAATTTGAGGAACGAATATGAAATGTTTTCCATATCTCGTGTCTATTAACAAACTATTTATGAAAGTAAGGTGGTGAACTGACTCGGAATTACAAATTCTTCACCACCGATTGACGGTAGTGAGGAGAGTTTGAATAATAAGATGACAGGATATTTATCAATTAAAATAAATCATGTCACACTACATATAGTAATGCGCATAAAGGATGTGAACGTGAGTGAATGGACAAGATGCAATAATGGAATGTCGAATATCTTATTCCTTTAATCAGTTGGGAATTAAGATTCGTATTTGATAATAAGAGCAACACAGCTGCAACTCAGAAATTGTTGCATAAGAGAAAAAATCAGAAAAAAGTTGCCATTTTAAAAATTGAGAGGGTCCGATAGAAAGATCTAGAAAAAAAATTATACAGACTTATCTGAGGTGAGAGTGTGTTTTGGCAAGTTATAATAAAATCTGTATAATTTTTAAAACCCGTTATTATTAAAATGCACCACAAAGTAAAAAGCTAAATAAATAAATAAATAAATAAATAAAAAAAATAATAATTTTTTGAGATGTGCCAGAATTTTCTTACAATTATCATGCATGCAAAAATAAAAGCGTGGACGCCAAACATGGAAGGAAATGCAACTAGAAATGCTTTCATGTTTGTTTTATATTAGTTCCTAGTTTGCTCTTTCATTAAAACGAAATGTTTTCCTGGCTATTTTCCATGAGTATTTAATCATTCAGTCAATGTCAGCACATCGTGCGGTACAATGATATCTCCTCGTTCTTTACACAGTCCGAGTTTGAGTTTTTGATATTAATACTATGTTAGAAATAATATTGAAGAGATATTTTGAATATCTGCTCTCCATCCAATGAAGACCAAATGAATTTGGGCTTTTAAAAAGGGATTTCGATTTTTATTTAATAATAATAATGAATAATAATTAATAATAACAATAAATAATAATAATAATAATAATAAAATAATAATTAATAATAATAATAATAATAAAATAATATAAAATAAATAATAATAAATATGTGGCGCCGTGGACGGTAAGTGGGTTAGGTTCGTCAATAGAACTTAAAGTCAAGTTTAAAGCAGACATTGGGTTGGGGCTGGTCAGTCGTTGGATGGGTGACCGCTGCTCCTCGGCGTTTGATTCGCCTTGGGAAAGGATCTTTACCATTAATTTCCACCTCATGTCTACTCAGCTTTGTAAATGAGTAACCTATCGCCCTGATGGGGTAGGTGGGTCCCAGCTATTGGGTTTAAAATAGCAAAACTCAGCAATGAATGGAAAAAGAAATGAAGGAATAAACGACAAAACGCGTAAAATGGAAACCTCTGGCAACCAGAGGAGGGAATTCGTTCCGGCAACAACCCAGGTTAATTCAACCCAATTGGTGAGGCGGGAAGACGGTCCAGGTTAACTTGGAGGTTCGTCCATCCAGCCAACTGAATCACCACCAAAACGACAAGTAAATCAACCAGCCTGAGAATTTGGAGCTAACAATGAGGCCAAAAAGGAAAAAGGAAGAAAAATGGACAAAGAGAAAGAAAATAAGGAAATAATGGAGGGATGGCTAACAATCAGAAGCAACCCGAACAGGAAAGAAGAGGGATAATAGAAGAAAGAAATTGGTCAACATCTTGGAATGAGAGGAAATAAAACACCCCCCCAAACAGAGCAGAAGGCTGGCAAGACCAAGTAAGGAAACATAAAAGAAAAAGAACTGGCTCCTCCCCAACAGAAAGAAGAAAGAACTGGAAAGGGAAATGTTCACCCACGAACAACGAAATTACACGAAAAGACGAAAAAACTGAGAAGACGATGCCACAGAAACCACGAACAGGGAATGAATGAGGCTATCAAACATCGACAACACGTTAGAAAAACAAACACCGGACCGAAGTAACAGGGAGGAGGAGGAAATGGGGTAGAAAAGATTAGACAATGGATGGAGCCAGATACAGAGAGAACAAAGATCCCGCCCTCCATGAAGCCCTACAAACCACCAAAGAAATTAAGGGGAAGAAAACAAGTGAGGTCAATGAAATAAGTGGGCCTAATACACCACCACCAGTAATCACAGAAAACAAATAAAACTTGACATATGCCCAGGAGCAAGATTAGTAAAGCAGAAGCTGGATGGGGATTCGAACCAACCAACCCAACCGTTCACAACCAAACCCAACAGAAAACCAAAACAGCAAAACCTCCTTGGAAAAGGCGCCTGGAAAAGCAAATCATGGTGATGGAGAATCTGACTTGAGTAAACTGAAAGAGATTGGCAGTAAAAAAGGCTAAGAAGCAAAAGAAAACAAGGGAGGAACTCAACGAGAAATACAAAGTACAAGGAGAAGGGGACTAAACAACATAATAAAGAAAGATGTAAAACAGAGAAAGGCTTAAGGCCAAAAGCAACATAACGAATCCAAAACGGTATCATGAACAGGAAAATAAAGGGATAACCAACAAGAAACAAACTATTAGGAACCAACCAGAAAAAGACTATACAGCCCAACTAAGAGGGGAAGACCAACCAACCAGAAATTCCTGAAGCCGAACCAAAAGTAAGAAGACTCCCTTGGAAAAAACATAATGGAAAGCAATCCCGGTATCACACAACAAACAATGCAACATGGCTCCAGGGAAGTCAAGGAAAGAAGAAACAGGGAGAAATAAAACAAAGATTCACAGAGATCAACGACAGAACAACAGTCAGACAACCAACTAAAGAAAATGGCCAAAACTGGAAAGCCCAAAGGTCCCGATGAAGTCCATGGAATACCTGGCTGAAAAACTTCAAGGCCCCTACACCCACCCCCGAATAAGCAGAACAACTCCAAGCATTGTATCTCAAAATACCAAGCAAAAGCACCCAAAATGGATGACCACAGGAAAGAACATCCTTTAGTAACAAAAAAAGACAAGAAAGTAAGGGGAAATATAGCCAGTAACTCACAGGCCTAATCACCTGCCCTACCATAATGGTGGAAGTTTACTAAACAGGTAATTCAATCAATGAAAGTGGGCTATACAACTACCTAGGAGGAGACAAACACCATCCCCCAAACCAACAGAAAAGGCTGCAGAAGGAAGTGTTAGGGGCACAAAAAGACCAGCTCCTCATAGACAAAAATGGTAATGAAGAACAGTAAGGAGAAGGAAAAAAACCAACCTAAAGCAATGGGCATGGATAGACCTATAAGAAAGCCATTCGACATGATACCAACACACATGGCTAAATAGAAATGCCTGAAAAATATATGGGGCACAGGAAAATAACCATCAGCTTCCTCAAAAATACAATGCGGCAACTGGAATACAATACTTACAAGCTCTGGAAATAAGACTAGCAGAGGTTTAATATCAGGAGGGAAGGGATCTTCCAGGGCCGACTCACTTGTTCCCCACTAACTCTTCCGTAGTAGCTATGAATTCATGATTCCGCCCATGCAACAAAAAGTACTACAGAAGATGGATGCCGGGTACCAAAAAAGAAGGCAACAACAACAAAATCAACCAATCCTGATGTTCAAATGGACGACATCAAGCTGTATTGGTAAGAGCATCAAAGGCGGAAATAGATACCCATAATCCAAGACTGTAAGGATTTGTAATCCTGGGGACAATCAGGAATGGAGTTTTTGGAAATAAGAAAAATGCGCCTTAAGTCAACATACAAAAAAGGCAAAGTAACGAGAAACTGAAAGGATAAAGCTACCAGAATGGGAGCAACATCAAACAACATAGATGCAGAACAGGATTACCAAATACCTGGAAGTATATGAAATGGAGGAGATATAAAACAACCAAGAGATGAAGGACACGATCGGAAAGGAAAGAATTATTGCACGAGACTCAAGGCGATACTCAAGGTCCAAAACTCAAAACGCCGGAAAATTTATGAATAAAAAGGCCATAAACAAAACAAATGGGCAAGCTGGCCAGTAATCAGATACAGCGGCAGGAATAGTCGAAATGGTACGAAGGCAGAACTGCCAGGCAAGCATAGATCAGAAAACCAGGGAAACAAATGACAATTACACCAAAAAGCAAGCTACACCCAAGAGCAAATACGGACAGAACCCATGTATACATAAACACGAAAGGAAGGAGGGAGAAAGGACTAACTAAGTATAGAGGAACTGCGTCACATCGAAAAACAAGAGCACTGGGGTCAATATCTGAAGAACAAAACCAGTGAAGACGAAGTGGCTAAAGAGTGCAATGAGAAGAAGGACTAATAAAAGTTAGAAACGAAAGACCCAGAAATAATAACAGAGACAGGAAGAAAGACAGAAAAGAACAGAGGACTGGCAATAACAAACCAATGCCACGGACCAAGTACATGCATGAGACAGACTAAAAGAACTTAGCCAGCGATGACAAATTGGCAAATGGCTACAGAGGGGGGAGAAGCTAAAGAAAGGAAAACTGAAAGGAATGCATAACAGCCGGCACAAGATCAGGCCCCTAAGAAACCAGATATGTTCAAAGTAATGATTAAGACGGAAATAAACATCCTCTCCCATTATGTAGGAAAGTTGCAAATACGAAAAAATGAACAAACCATAAACCAATAGCAAGTGAATGACCGGCACTTGCCACAGAACCAGTACAAAAAAAAAGAAGGCATGATTCAGTGGCAAAAAGGACCCTTGGACCACCTTGGAAGCCTGTAGCGAGAAGAAAACAGCTCAGCCTACCTTTGCGAGTTAAATAATAAGTGGTACGAGCACCAACCTGAAAGGAGTGATTAGAAAACGATCAGGCAAAGATCCTCTGGGACTATGGTAATCAGAACTGATAGGGTGATAACGTGCAAAACAGACCAGACGTGAACGTTTGATTGAACAAAGTCAAGAAGAAAAGTATCACTCAATTGAATGTTCGCAATAAACCATAGGGACACCAGAGTTTGAAGAGAAAGGAAGAAGGGAAAAAAATGGATAAAGTATCAAGATCCTGAAACAAAATAAGAAATACAGTAAGGATTAATGGGATAATGCAAGTGGAAATCGGTACCATAAATCATGAGGAGCAAACCTAGGCACGATCCCAAGATCCCTGAAAAGAAATTCTAGAAAAAACTAAGAGGCTGAAGTAAGCTCTCCGGGCCTCATGCAGAAAGAGGTCTGTGATCCTAGAAACGGCAACACCAATAGTAAGAAGAAAAAGTGAATGGACTCACCTAAAGGTAGGGCAAGGATGCAACCGGAACCCCACACTATTAGATAACCAGCCACAGTCGAATTTTGAGGACTTGTAAGATAGAGGCAAAAAAAAAAAAAACAAAAAAAAAAAAAAAATTTTTAATAATAATAAATAATAATAGAATTAAATAATAATAATAATGGATATGATTTACTTATTAAAGCCAAAACATGAAGGCAATTTATGAAGAAACATGTAATATACAAATGATTATTTTACAAATTAACAAAATCTTCGCTTCCCTCCCTTTTGTCAAAGAAGCCAAGTCAATATACAATTTAAAGAATACTGTTGCGAGCGTTTCATGTTTATGTTGATCGAGGAAGATAGCAAATAATATTTTGACTTAATCTTATTATAGCCTCCAGATCTTTCAGCATTTTTTCCATTTCATTGCAGGATATATACGATGGCGATAAAAAGGACAACAAAAACTCATCTTGAATTACCCAGCTTTTTCATGTTAGCCGCCAACTCAGTTCTGTCTTCTCCGTCTACCTCAACTGCCTGTCCTATTCAAGTTCGCAAGCCCAATTATCAAATTCATCCGCCAGGCGACACCCCAAACAGGGTGTTTAGGCCTCTTTCCCACCCGACCGCTGCGGGTTGAGACTTCCAAGGTGTCTTGTTCCAGCTTGCAACCGAGACTTCTCCTACACTTGTTTCTTATTCTCCTGCACCTTGTATCAGGTAAGAGATCTCAGTCAGTAGGCGGGGGAATGTCAGAGGTACAGTCGGCCAACGAACAATACCAGATTATTAACTTAATTATCAATAAATAATACTTCCTTTAAAAGATGTTATACTTGAAATAAATAAAATTAGAAATGAGTATATTTATTTAACGTATCAAAGATAATTATTTTGCAAAGTAATTTAAATATATATACCCTGGGGTCCATGAATTTTAATTTTGGTCCCAACTAAGGCTTCGTAGCAGCAATGGCATATGGACATGGAAGTTGGTTATGCTGGGGCTCAAGTCATGACCCAACTGACCCATCGTATTGTACTATACTGGGGTATCGTTACTTGTCATCTACAGCCGATAAATAATACATTAAGCCTTTCAATATTCTTTAATAGCAAAGTGCAATCAAACTAATTTTGTCCTTTGATATATATAAAATAATTTGCAATATCACATTTAGTAGATCTAAATTTGGCTTATTACTGAATTTTGAACACCTGATTAGCCTAGGTCTATTCTCTCGAATGTGTAATGTAAATGACTATTTAAATCGACAATATCTATTTTAATCTGGTTTATTTGATTATTCCCGCTGGTCTTTCTTATTGGTCATGTTCTCTTTTTCACTTATCCTTTTCATTATTCTTCTTTATCTTCAGCTTTTCCCATGTCTATATGGGATTACTGTTTGTTATTACTCTTCTCGATCTTCCGGCCGAATCAATGCACCAATTACCGCCTCAACTAACTGTGGTCTCCCATCCATCCTTTATTTTTTTGGTCTACCTCTCCTCCTCCTTCCGGGCACTGCCATGTTCATGGTTCTTTTACATACGCAATCTCCCTCTCCTCTCATAACATGTCCAAACCATTGCAATCGTCTCCATTGCAGCTTCTTTGATATTTCTGTAACTTTAGCCGTCCCTCTTATGAAGGCATTCCTTATCCCGCCTCTCCTTGTCACTCCGCACATCCAACGTAGCCTTCTTATTTCTGCCACTTCCTTCCTTCTCTCCTGCGCTTTCTTCATGGGCCCTATGGTTTCAATAACAACAAAATATCAACGCAGGTCCTGACCAATGACTCTTTGTTACATTTTTCCCCTTCAGCTTCAAACATGGACAGCTTGTGTCACACAACACACCTGATGTTTTCCTCCAATTCCACCGAACTGATTGTATTCTGTGGTTCACTTCCTTTTCATCATTGCTTAACATAATTTACTCAGTCTTAGCTATCTCATGTCAAAAAGCAATCATAAGAAATCAAACGAGTACAATTTCGTCTTTTTTTTAATATTCCTTTTATGTCATCCTGCTTCATCTGCACAAGTTGGAAAGCTGCGAGAGTCAAAGCTGACGACTTCATTAAGACAAAAGGCTCACCGAAAAATTACGCTTTACCAACACTTAACGCGCCCCATCAGTATAATACTAATAAGTAGCTTAAAAAATCAGGAAAATGTGAAAAGATGACTTTCTCGTTTAAGTCTATTCCAAATATTTTTTTACAATAAAAAATCTACTCTGTAATCAGGGTTTGATCTTTGAAAGCTGTGGTGCTTCGAGGAATTCAACTTTGCCGTTCTCTAAACAATTTGATTCATGAATGTATGATTCTCTTCGCTATATTAAGCCTTCTTGATATCTCTCTAACAGGAACTAGCACCAAATGCAATGCACTAATTGTCTCATGCTAAGCAGGGGATGTTTGTCTGACTGATAAATGTCGCATTGACATTCGATTCCTGCGAACATCACGACATCGTAAACGATAGATTGAGGTCATATGGGCTCACACTGTTAAGGTTTTATACTTGTTTTTTTCTTTCTTTTTTGTATCTTAGTAGCATTTTGTGAATTTCCAATGTTTTCTGTAAAATTTAATAAATGGAATCGTTCAACTTCCCTCAGCTTTATATTGAAATTTGCATAGCACATTTAGTAGATCTATATGCAATACCACTAATGATAGGAGTCTCCTATCTTTTTAGTAATGTATGTGAGTGGTTGTGATGTGACGTTTTTTATCACTTCTTTTCGCCCACGTCAGTTTTATTATATGGAAAATAATTTTACACAATTATATAATATGATATTCTAAAGGTATCAGTGACCGTTTTTAACGTCAATACATAAGATTTCTTCCATCTTCGAAAAATAGTATAATAAGGTATGAATCGTGCGTCAGGCAAACGAATGAAAAAAGATGACACTTGGCCAATTCTGATTTGCGCGAGTGTTCATTCACAATCAAAGTTCTGACACAAAGAGTCGTGCTAAGATATATCAAGCATACGAGGCTTACACTTCAAAGTTTCAAGATCGAGGTTTATGACATGATATCGTTCTATATATTATTGAAATAATAGAATATGATTACAATAAGGTAGGAGTTGCTGAGTCTTCACGTGGCGGTAGGGAACTCAAACATCCTAATAATCAATATTCATATGCCCTGGGAAGATTACAATAATTTGAGAAATACAGCGAGACCCTGGGTGAGTTACACAACATTATTCAGAATTCCTCTTTTGTGTGTATATTTGGGGACGTTAATTTCATCCCTGAAAGCCATTTATGAAGAAATTTCTCGCCTCTCATGCTCTCCAAATTAGCTATTCAATGCTCTTCCCTTCCTCTTCATGAATCAGTTGCCACCTGCAACATTTGCTACGATCTTGCAACAGGCCACGATCATATCCCTTTACTGGTGTCATTCAATACCCCATCCCTCCCCTCCGTGAACCCCTTAACTCAGGTGTTTCTAAAGTAGTGAGGCAATAACCTCCGGCTGGTATCAAAACCGGTTCTTGGTGGTTTCAAAAATTGCATCATAAAAAATATTAAATTATTGGGGTTTTCTCGTTTTAATAGTGGTGGGGGCTCAAAATTTATCATCTTTAGGTTTTACCCTGTTTCCCAATATAAAATAAAAAGTCTCTACAATTCAGCTGTTTGTTTATAGCTATCCTGTTTGCTCTTTTGCACTGAAAATTAAAAGCTAAAAGTTGGAGGTAGCTGGCTGACATTGGAGAGGTATCAGGTTGACTTGGAGTTAAACTTTTGGGTATCTGGACTGTAAATCTTAGGAACTACTGCCCTAAGTGATCGTCGATCTGCTGGTAACTGGGACTTTAAAAAAAATCTGAAAACCAGATCCTTTAGGGTAACCACGGAAAACCGGTTGTGGTCAATAGCTCAACCGGTAAGAGCATTACTTTGCACCAACCGAAAATGTAGAAATGATTACCACAGGAGAGATCTGAAAGAAACATAATTTCCACTGTTTGATCCGGCAGGGCTAACTGTAGATTTCGTTAAGGAACTCTCGAAATATACCTGGCTGGAATGACTTGGTTAAAGATCTTTATACATATTCACGAGAAAAGTTTATGCTGTGGAGGCAAAATGGAAGCCAGAAGGAAGGCGTGTGCAGACAATTTTTCGAAAAAACCATTATTCGAAAGGTAATTGTTCGAAAAGTTTTTTTTTTTTTAAACCAAATCTTCGAAAACAACAGTTCGAATGTGTAATTGTTCGAATTTACAATTGATCGAAACACAAAATATTCGAATAAACAGTTTTTCGAAATTAATATTGTTCGAATTCATGAGCAAAGGTAGGTTTACACCTACGCACTTTTTTGTTATGGGCAGTTACGGCGTGGGTCCACACGCCAGAAAGCGCACCAAAAGGTAAGGACGGCGCTGGCGGTGTCTGGCGCGGTCCGCCAAAGTCGTACGGAGCCGCCAGGTTTTTAAACTTTTTCAAAATCTTGTGTGGCGTCTGGCGGCCTGATGAAGTTACACGAAACCATAAGTAGTTGGCGCGGCGCCGCAAAAAGAGAGGTAAGAACCCGCACAGGTCCACACGGTGCCGCACCACACTGCGCCATGCACGGCCCGGTGCGGGTTCATACCTTCCGTGCAGGAGTGTTACAGCGTGATGTTACGGCGGCGTGCGGCGACCGTGTGGTGCTCTTACGGCACCTTCATGCACAATTAATTTGTGGTGTGCACATGTTGCGGGGCGTGCGGCGTGTGTGCGGCGTGTTACGGCGCCTCCCTAAGACAATGACCCCGACAACAGAGTGATACAATAACACAAACAATGTATAAATAAATACAAACTTTTTTCCCTAATAATAAATGTTTTTGTATATTTTATACCATTCATACCATTTATACCATTTTGTAATAAATATGTTGAAATATTGACTTGTATTTAC